>NW_015160249.1:132124-134717 GCF_001447785.1 Gekko japonicus
GTCAACAGTGGGAGGGCTTCTAATGTCCTGGCCCCACTGGTGGACCTCCTGATGGCACCTGGTATTTCTGGCCACTGTGTGATACAGAGTGTTGGACTGGATGGGCCTTTGGCCTGATCCAACATTGGCGTCTCTTATGTTCTTATGTTATGTTCTTTGAACTGACCCATGTAGCTGCTCTCTTCACTGAACAGGGTTTGCCACCTGACTCCTCCTCCTGCTGACCAGCAACATCTGCCACAGTTCAGCCACACTGCCTGACCCAACACTACGGAAACGGCCTGCAAGTGAAAGAGCCGCCTCCCGAGCTGTCGGCAGCTCTTACCAAGTTCTGCGGGACAAAACCGAGCAGACTACAATCTGGGGTTGGGGAAGAGAGGAAACCTGCCTTGCGAGACTGGCGTCACAAGGCAACAGAGGGCGATGGGAAAACTCACAAGGAGAGAGCTGCGGCAGAGCAGAAACACGCACAAGGGAGACGGCGAGAGCAGACAGCCGGTCTACGGACCGACAGCAAACGCTTCGCGTGGGACGACGTGGTGGCAAAGTGAACAGAACCGAGAGCGGAAGCACAAGCCTGCGATTTGAGTAACCAGGTAACAACCACAAGAGGCATAAAAAAATCTGCAACAGGGTGCCATTCCTCACTTCTTTCGTTGCTGCAACCAAAACAACTTTACAACCAAACAGAGCGGAGAGACTGCAAGAGAAACCCACAAGCTTCAGCAACATTCACACGAACAGCAAATTTTTAGTTCAGTGCCACTCCATATTAACGTTACTGGAACATGTTTTCTGAGATCCAAGGATCTGGGAGCATTCAGTGGGAACAAAAGACGGTTTGTCGGACCCTCCACCCCACCACCCCCGACACGGGAAAGGGGCCGCAGATGGGGGATCCCACCACCACTCCAAGCAAGTGGATTCCGCCACATGCACAGGCCACAGAGGCATCCTCTCTTTTCCCACCTATTGAACAGGGACAAATACCTTCTATTTATTATGCTACTGAAAACACTATTTGCAAGACAGTATAATTCAGGCAATTTCCCCAACCTGTACCTATATGAAGACACACTAACAAAGCAAGGCATTCTGATAGATTTAAAACACACACTCACCGACTGCCAAGCGAGGGATTCCATGATACGGTGTTCACAGCATTCCAGGTGTTTTATCATTTCTCTTGTGAGGTTTGGTTCTGCCTTAATAAAGCTTTCGATAACCTTGTACAAGTCGAAGGCTTTTAAGTCAAGTATGTTGATAATCCATGGGAAAGACAGGTCTGTTTCCATAATCGTGCGGTCGTTCAGTGAAGCGTTCCTTGGGGCTAGAGAGAAAACAACAAATCGTCCTGCCATGAATACAAGATGCCGCACACACTTCCATGCATTGAGATAGGTGCCACTTCTGAAGACCTAACACGGAAATACTCATTCAGTGGCTCAGGAGCCACCTGTGGCTCTCTTGGCACCATTTCTCAGTGTGGCAACCGCCCCAAGTTCAGAGTGGGTAAGGCCCTTGCCCAGCAGGGTTTGTGATAGTCAGGTCCAATGGTCCCTCTAAGCTGTGGAGTCTTGTGAGCAAAAATTCTACCTTGTGAGCGACTGGCATTCAAGTTGTGAGCGAGCGGTTTGGCTGCTGCATAAATTAAGTTTGCTCTGGAGCCATCCTTTCTGAACTAAGACAAAACTGTGTGAGCCGGAGGCTAAAAAACTGTGAGCTAGCTCACACTAACTCAGCTTAGAGGGAACACTGGTGGGCAAGTATCATACTGACTTGTATGACCAAGTACAACACAGTGGTAAGTGGTTCATACCCTGAAACAGCCTTTGCCGGAGGAACCGGAGGACAAGCAAGCTGCAGACCTCCCTACCGGAACCCTTCTTGGAACGCACTTCGTTGTACTATTGGTATGTTTTTATATTGTTTTAATTATGGCTTTTGCCCCAATTGTTAGCCGCCCTGAGCCTTAGGGGAGGGCGGGATATAAATCAAATTATAAATAAATAAAAATAAATAAACTGCAGGCCGTGAGCCACAGATGGACGTAAAGGGCATGCTCTCCCCACTGACGCCCCACCTGCCCTTCTCTGCAGCCTCTGTATCAGCATCCCAGCATGCAGGTGGCTGCTAGGAGGAGAACAAGCTGGCAACAAAGAGAGTAAAACCGCCGCCGCCGCCCAGGAAAAGAGCGAGCTTGGTCACAGCGGGGGTAGTGATTTTACTTTCTTTTCTCTGCGGCCAACAGGTCCCCCTCCACATACCTTGGCAGTCTCACCCTCTCTCATAAGAACATAAGAGACACCAATACTGGATCAGGCCAAAGGCCCATCCAGTCCAACACTCTGTATCACACAGTGGCCAGAAATACCAGGTGCCATCAGGAGGTCCACCAGTGGGGCCAGGACATTAGAAGCCCTCCCACTGTTGACCCCCCCAAGCACCAAGATGACAGAGCATCACTTGCCCCAGAGTCCCTATCTATACCTTGTGGCTAATAGCCACTGATGGACCTCTGCTCCATATGCTTATCTAACTCCCCCTTGAAACCGTCCATGCTTGTAGCCACCGCCACCTCCTGTGGCAGTGA
>NW_015160249.1:136023-137331 GCF_001447785.1 Gekko japonicus
TCCCTACCTGCTCTTTCCCATGCATAATCTTATAAACCTCAATCATGTCACCCCTCAGTCGTCGTTTCTCCAGGCTAAAGAGCCCTAAGCGCTTTAACCTCTCACCTGACCTTGCTGTGCCGCATGTGGAGGAGAGAGCAGGAATCAAAGAATCATGCAGTTGGAAGGGCCCTCCAGGGTCATTCAGTCCAACCCCCCTGCACAATGCAGGAAATTCACAAATACCTCCCCACCCCCACCCCCACTGACCCCTGCTCTATGCCCAGAAGAAGACAGAGAGAGAAGGCCCGCCCGTGCTCCAGGAGTCACGCTACTCTTTTGTGGCTCTCCGCGAGCTGCCAGGTAACTACCATTGATATACCACTGATCTTCAGACTATATGTACTGGAAAGCATCCTTCTGAACAAACAACATGTTTTGCTCCAACATTACACTCTATTATCTAAATTACCCACATACTGACTCTTTTAAATTCCAGCTGAGGTGGTTTTGCAATAGAAAACCACAATGTGTTACAGCAGTAGAAATATCAGAGCGGCATAGCCAGCGTAACACAGTAAAATGCTATAGAAGTGGCAGCATTAAAATCAAACTCAAAAGCTTAAGACACATCCAGAAGTCTAAAAACGTGTTCTTTAACTGGGTGGGAACGTATGAACTAGAAGCCGAAGCCGCTTGCGATACCTCTGCCTTCTCCTTCTTCTTCTGCATGTGCATAAGGTGCTGTCAAGTCACAGCCAACTTCCGGCCACCCCGTAAGGTTTGCAAGGCAAGAGATGTTCAGAGGTGGCTTTGCCATTGCCTGCCTCTGTGAAGGACCCTGGACTTCATTGGTGGTCTCCAAATACTGACCAGGGTCAACCCTGCTCAGCTCCTGAGACCTGACGACATCAGGCTTGCCTGTGCCATCCAAGTCAGGTCCCCTTCCTCTAGCCCCTCCTGGGGATCACGAAACATGAACAAAATGCCATGACGCTGGGGGGAGGGGAGGGAAGGGAATGCCAGACAAGAATCACCACTCCTTGATCTTGCCCAATGTAAAGCCGGCACCACTGAGAATAAGGTGGGGCCGGTGTCACCCACTTCCACCTCTTTACTGCAGCCTTGAGACACATTTGTCCACAAGGCCTTGGCTTCATCAAAGCCGACAAGCAGGCAACAGGTGCACTCGCTCACATTACGTCTGATCCACCCCACATTTTCACTTGTTCTGGTTGTCTGCCAGTTTAGCACTAAAGGACTGAATGGGTGCTACAAGAAGGAAGGGAATGACTGGGAGTGATCACGTCAGCTGACTAGGACTGCCAG
>NW_015160249.1:137380-139764 GCF_001447785.1 Gekko japonicus
CACACATGCAGGTATTTTTCATTCAACTTACTGCCATATGTAGCCATAACAACCTCAAGGGCACAGGCCAGCAAAGAGACGTGGAAGATGTTGTTGTTCAAAAGTTTGCTGTGAAAGAAGAGAAGAAAGTCTCAATGACAGGTTTCAACGTTTTGGAAACGTGAAGGATCTCTGAAGTTATGTTTTTACCAGCATACCTAAAATTGTGAATTGACAGTCGTTTTTCTTCCTGGAATAGAAGCACAGAATGAACACAGGTTTTAACATACCAAAAATACAAAACGGAACAACAACAACAAAACCACCAACTGTACAAATTGTGTATTATGGTGGCCTACCGATTTTAAGATCGATTCCATCACTCTGTAGTATAGCCGCACTCCGAGCCTGTACCGCTAAAAATAACGACACAAAGAAACAAAGCGGCATAATAATTACTAACACGATCCCATTCTCTAAGAGCCGAGCATTCCCCGAAATATTTCTGTTCTGTTTTGACGAATGATTCGGTTGGGCAGCTTAAAGGAACAGCCCTACTCACGCAGACATTTAAAAGACAGGATTAAAACCAGGACATTTGTAAGTCAACTCCCAAGCACGATCTGCCTCTAGAGATGTGTCCTGAGGAACACCCCAAATGCATGGAGTGGAGATAAGAAAAGAGTGAGCAGGGTGCTAGACTTCCTATGTATACCTCAATACTAGAAAAGCTAGAGGAACTCACTGCTTGAATTTGCTTAAAAGAACCAAGCCAAACCAATGGGGGGGTTTTAAGCTTCAGAAGGCTGGAACGCTAATCTAATCTAGAAACAGAACAAGAGTTTATATAAAGAACCGGGACATGCGTTTAGCAACACACACGACAGGGGCAATGAGAAGGCAGCAACAGAATGGAAAAGGCTGGGAACGGAGGGCACTTATTAAAGGGAGGTACAAACACAGCTGCGGTGGCTCCAGTGTTTAAGACGCTGAACTGCAGGCTGTGGAAGGTCGGTAGTTCAGCAGTTCGAGATCCGAGTGTGCCGCATGACGGAGTGAGCTCCCGTCTCTAGTTCCAGCTCCTGCCAACCTAGCAGTTCGAAAGCAAGAAATTGCAAGTAGATAAATAGGTACCACTTCAGTGGGAAGGTCACAGCATTCCGTGTGCCTCGGTGTTTAGTCATGCCGGCCACATGACCACGGAAACGTCTTCAGACAGCGCTGGCTCTTCAGCTTTGAAACGGAGATGAGCACCGCAACCCTAGAGTCGGACTCGACTGGCTTTCGAGCAAGGGAACCTTTACCTTTTACAAACACAGAGCTGGAAGGGACCCAAAGGGTCATCTAGTCCAACCCCTTGCACAATGCCTGAAATTCACAGCTACCGCCCCCACCAGTGTTCCCTCTAAGCTGAGTTAGTGTGAGCTAGCTCACAGTTTTTTAGCCTCCGGCTCACGCACTCTGGTCTTCGCTCAGGAAGGAGGGCTCCGGAACAAACTAGTTTATGCAGCAGCCAACTCACTCGCTCACAACTTTAATGCCGGTAGCTCACAAAGCAGAGTTTTTGCTCACAAGACTCCGCAACTTAGAGGGAGCATTGGTCCCCACCCCACTCTCCCCTGCTCTATGTTCAGAGGAAGGCAAAAACAAGCAAAAGAAACCCTCCAGGATCCCTGGGCCACCCTGGCTTGAAGGAAAATTCCTTCCTAACTCCAAAGTGGGTTGTTAACGGGAGTCGTGGTTTCCAGCTTAGTAGTCAAGCATCAGAGGTCAGCCGAAAAACAGAGCAGGTTCTACAGTATTTCACTTGTCCTCGGCATCATCTGGAAGTAAGGGGTACAACTTACTTCCTGAGGACAAATAAACGTGCCTATTAGAGTTATTCCTCCATAAAGTTTAGCGTTCCCAAATGTTACTCAGTCTCTGCCTTTTCTGCAGCTCCCCTTTCTGGTGCAACAAGAAAAGAGATACGTTCTTTTCTTGCTTTGGATCACACATTAAAACTACACGGTTGAAAAACCGGGACCTGATCAAGACAAGCTGCTTGCAGAAGAAGCTCTGAAAACTGCCACAGCAACTAACAAATAGTGCAGTTTTCAGCAGTCAGGGGATTCTGTTAATTCTGATTTTGACAAGAGGGGGGAGAAAACATGGTATAATTCGGTTACGGTTTCCGGGGGACCATTCTTCTAGCACATCACAAGCACTCAACCATATAATGAACATCCCCTATCTCAGCATCACCCGCAACTCAAAGCACAGAACAGTTCCACAGGGTCCTCCTTCCTTACCCTACATTCATTCATAGACAGCAATTAGAGAGTATTTACCTGTGATCCAATTTCAATACATCCTTGCCCAACTGCTTCAGCAAATTTCTGCTTGAAGACACAACTAAGATTTTC
>NW_015160249.1:139790-163860 GCF_001447785.1 Gekko japonicus
TTTGCTGTGCAGTTCTGTAATGAGGTGGGGAAAAGCTTTCTTTTAGACAATTAGGCTATTACAAGACCCAAGAACAGCCTTCTCCTACTGGAATAGAAGCTTCAGCGTGCTGCACTTTGGCCAGCTGTAGTGGTTTAAAGCACCAAGCTAGAAAAACTGGGAGATCCAGGTTCAACCGCCCCCCCGTGCTGCTCTGGAATTTTTTTGGGTGACCTTGAGCCCATCACTCTGTCCTGGCCTACCTCATAGGTTTGTTGTTCTGAAGATATAATGAAGAAGGGGAGAACAATGTTTGCAAACGGTGAGAGTACAAATTAAGCACTAAGTTCAAATTAAAAGGGGGGGGGGAAGCCTGTGATTTTTTAAAAGCCCAGGAAATAAAGATGCAAATCTCGTCATTCAGGTCTCTTTGATTTAGAAAATGACCTTGCTGCCTCTCCAGAGACTTGCTCAAGGCAGCTCAAAAAGTAAAGCATGATAAAAGACCATAAATACAGCACACAATCGTTACCATTAACAAGCCACCACCCCCAAAGATGAAAAACATACCTAGGCCTCTCTGGAAAATCCCAAACACAAACTGAATGAAATAGCAACTAATTAAGTCAAGAGACTGGCATATAACAAGGGTGGAGACTGCAGAAGAGCATCTGTATAGTTTATGCTGCATAATGTTAACAGGCCTTTCTAGCTGCATTTTCTTTAATGTCTCAAGTAATACGTTAAGTCAATCATCTTTACAACATTTATGTAATATGTAAGTCACTCATCTTTAAAACATATTGGTCCAGACAAGGTCATAAAGGGATAGAAAGAACAAATATATGTATTTGTTTTTACCAGGACAACCAGGAGCCCTATTGATTTTTCCAGTAAGCTTGTGCTGTCAGCAATCCCTTTTATGTCCCTTCAATGCACCCGTTTTGGTAAGGATAGATTTTCGTAGCAATGCCTTTTGCCGGGAATAAAAAAGGTGATGCCATCTCTGCAGACATGATCATTAAGCAGCGTTTGGTCTGTGATGAGACCCTCCTCTTCTTTGAGTCAAAACAATGCCACTTACGTTAAAATAGGAGACAAGGTTGTCTGACGGCTCGTCACTTGCAGAGTTTAAAATCATCATTAACTGCTGAATAGTATTCATGGCAGCCCTAGAGTAGGGAAATCGGGTTTGTCATAATTTTCTGAAATGAACACGGCGCTTTTGAAAAGAAAATTCATCTGATTTAAAAAAAAATACATGACAGCTATATTTTAACAGCGTTACAAACGTATCTGCTACTTTCTCTACATTAACATGATTAGCCAGCTCAGAAGCATTTCAACAATCCGTGTTGTCATGTACTAAAGGGTGTTGTGGTGGCAACAGAGGGGTGGAGAAGAACCCTCTGGAACCCACTGCCTTAGCTGAAGTTATGGAATATGCACAAGCATTCTTTTTGCTGACAAAAGATGCCAGCAACAGAATGTTGAGCCTTCCCGTTCAGTTTACAAGAGCAGACTGTAGCGGTTCAACTGAAAACAGGATTAACATCAGGTGGAAAATTTTATATAACAGCATCATACGAACTTAAGAAGAGCCCTACTGGATCACACCAATGGTCCACCTGGCTCAGCATCCTGTCTCATACAGTGGCCAACCGTCTAGTCATAGAGGCCAAGGCCTTCCCCTGATGTTGCCTCCTGGCTCTGGGATTCAGAGGCTTAGTGCCTCTGAATGTGGAGCTTCCCCTCAGTCACCATGGCTACAGACCTATCTTTCATTAATCTATTGAACCCCCTTTTCCAAGCTGTTTATTCCTGTGGCCATCATGACGTCCTCTGGCAGCAAATTCCACATTTTAATCACTCTCATGTTTAAGATGGGCCTCAGAACTGGAGGTCCACAACACTGTGCATTATTGAACCCTGACTTCAGCTACAGCTCTTAGAAACGACATACAAATATAAAGCTTCAGATAAAATTAAAAACTAGCAACGTTTAAATAATTCTTACCGGACAGGGGTCTGTTGAAGCACACCTGAAGGATCTTCATCTGGGTTATTTTTTGTTGGTGTTCTCTCCAACTGCAAACTTAACAAATATATATATATAGCTTCAACCGAATGTAAACAAAGACCTCACATTTATTTTCCAAATAAAATTTCTAAACAGGTTTGTTTCCTGTTTTCCAGGAAAGGCTAATGCTTTTCCATGCTTTCCCCCTGGCCAGGTTCCCTGTATGTTCTGGAAATGGAATTCCCTCCTCTCTTCACCTCCTCTCATCACCAGTTCTTGTTTTGATACAGAACCTACTTTTCCTCCAAAAGGCACTTTGATGTTCTTTGGTCATTTTTTTACTCTTTCTCAGACTTTTAAAGAAAAATAACTTGAGTGAGAAAACATTGATGTCCTTCTATCGCTGCTCAATAGAGAGCATTTTAACATTCTGTGCCTGTGCCTGGTTTGCCAGTTGTATGGCTGTGGACAGGAAAGCACTCCAGAGAGTTATCATCACAGCCCAGAAGATCATTGGCTGCCCCCTCCCATTCCTGGAGGAATTGTATAGTTCTCAATGTTTGAAAAAAGCAAAGAACATTCTGCAGGATTTGTCACATCCTGGACATTCCCTGTTTGAACTGCTGCCTTTGGGCAGAAGATATAGGACAATTAAAACAAGGACAAACAGATTAAAAATAGTTTTTATTCGAGAGCTATTACTACCTTAAATGCTGTATGAAATTGGAAATTGGGTGACATTAGTGGTTTTAAGTTGCTATGTGAACCTTAAGGGAGTTATGAGATAGTTGTGAATGGTTGTGTGTGTATATGAATATTGTTGTAGATCACCGAAATGATTGCATCTTAATTTCGTTGTACTATGTACAATGACAATAAAGTATATTACTACTATTACTATTTCTACTAAAAACAAGAGATGCTATAATCCGCATGGTTCTGCTCACTCTCATCTTCTTTAACCTACCCCAGATGTGACTCGGCGCTGCAATGTGAAATCATGCAACTAGAAAGAATCAAACAAATGCATTCAAGTAAAGGGAAATCCGTTCTATCAAACCTTCAGAATTTCAGTCCTTGGAATAATCAAATCCGACGGACAGTTTGTGGGACACTGTGGGAGGAGGGGGAAGGCCAGAGGGAACTCCTACAGGCCTCATAATCTTAGCAGTTTAGGAAGGACTAAAACATGATTGCTTAGCTGGAAAAATGCCAATGGGTCTCTGGATTTGAGGCACATTCCAATCCACTAGCATTTTCATGACATTTCAACCCACATTTCTTCCCTTTATACAGCTCAATATACATATGCATAACACCCTTACATCCTTAGAGATACTGACAGGCATCCTACTCCTCTGGCTCAGCATAGTCTGAAGCCTTCCTCGAACTGAACGGCTCTTCTTTCAGCGGAAAAGCCACTAGGGTGGGAAGAAGGCACCTGGATTCTTCCACCTTAGAACTGAGTTCCTCCCCCTTAGGCTGGAGGAATGCTTCAAACTTTGCTGAGTGGTAAGATACAGGTCAGTTCTTGTCAAACATCTGTGAATTAGATCCAGGGTGAGAATTCACAGAAACAGTTGCTGGGAAAGTCCTCTCTGAGGATCAAGCAGAGCCTTGCAAGCAAAATCCATCATGCAACACAAATTTGTAAATTTTATCATCATATAGTGCTTCATCATCATATAGAGCTGCGGTGGCTCAAGGGGTTAAGACGGTGAACTGCAGCTGAACTGCAGGCTGTGGAAGGTCGGTAGTTCAGCAGTTCGAGACCTGGGTGCCGCATGATGGAGTGAGCTCCCGTCTCTAGTTCCAGCTCCTGCCAACCTAGCAGTTCGAAAGCAAGAAATTGCAAGTAGATAAATAGGTACCACTTCGGTGGGAAGGTAACAGCATTCCGTGCGCCTCGGCGTCTAGTCATGCCGGCCACATGTCCACGGAAACGTCTTCGGACAGCGCTGGCTCTTCGGCTTTGAAACGGAGATGAGCACCACATCCCTAGAGTTGGATTCGACTGGCTTTCGAGCAAGGGAGACCTTTACCTTTTAGTGCTTCTCAAACCAGTTCATAATTTTCATCTCATTGGTTGACAGAACAGCCCTACTTTTGGCTGAAGGATTATGACTCAGCAGCAGAGCATCTGCTTTGCATGCAGAACACCCCAGGTTTAACTCCTGGCATCTCCCTTTAAAAAGGATCAGGTCGTGGTGAAAGACCTCTGTGCCTGTGATCCTGGACAGCCACTGTCCATCAGAACAGATAAAACTGACCTCGACCGACCAATGGCACAAGACAGCTTCACGTGTTCTACAAAAACGTGATAACGCCCCAAAACAATTTTTTTTTACCATTCTGTGTGATTTTGTAAAGTTTCATCGTTCTCCAGAAACAACCTAGCATCGATATCCTTGTTTCTCAGATACATTTCTTCGTATTTGCTTGATATATTCTCAACCTTTGGTTTTCCAAAACAACAATTTAAAAAAAAAATCAATACTGATGAAACATTATTCCTGCTACAAACATTCATTCTCGAAAGTGATTCTATTTAACACATTTCAGTTAGCTTAAACAAAAAGCGTTCATAAACCTGTAAATCCATCTGGCTGACTACTTTATCTAACACTCAGATTAGTTTACATTCAGCATTTTAAATAAACTATGGCTACTTGAAAACTTATCAAAACATAGGGAGTGTATAGAGAGTATATAGTTATCAGAAGCAGAACTAGGGGGTTAATTGAAAACATCTTTAAAGATATTATTTTATTCTCATATTACCTCTGGAAGTCCACTGGAAGCTGTAATACCCACTGAATTCAAGAATGGAATAAAACTAGTGAAGTAAACATTTTTCACCTAAAAAAAGCAAATCAGCAGAAAATCAGCACTATGGAGAGTTCCCTTTTATTCCTATTACTTCCATGCACAATACAGTGAAATGAACGTTTGGCACTGATATGTTCAGAAATTCTAAGAAACTACCACCAGCATGGAAGTGCCTCATGTAGTCATGCTTTGAAACACTGCACTGTTTGTACGCCCCACCCTGTGAAAGACTTTAAAAGGTGCTTTTTGTTTTGAGAACTGAATTCAGGACACCACTCAATGGCACCCTTACTGTCCCTAACGAACGGGAAACGAGGCAAAAGTTTCAAACCACTGCACAAACTTTTTTTATTTAAAAGATTTGCATCCTGCCTCTTAGACAAAAAAAAAACCCCTGGCTTAGAAAATGCAGAAGGCAATGAAATGTTAAATATCAACCATCCAAAGCATCCTATAAATATTACATTCAGAGCTGCATGAGAGAACCCCCCACCAACCCACTTAGAAAATGAAAACTAACAAAAAAACTGGGGCATACAAGCAGGTTTAAGCTTGCACCTAAAACGGCCCAAGTGAAGTGCCAGACAAATGGCAGTGGGATGGGTATTCTGTATGAGAGAGGGGCCACAACCGAAAGGGTGCTGTCTCTGGGCGATCACTTCAGAGGCTACTGGCACACAGAGTGGGGCCTTAGTAGAAGGTATTCGTCCTCAGGCAGGATCATTTAGGAGTAAGGCTACCCTTAGCTATCCCAATCCCAGATTACATACAATCTTTAAAGGTAAGACCAGAGCTCTGAATTGTACACAGAAGCCAATACTCATTTATGTAGCATCACAATTAAACAGCTACAATACAAAACTGGCACTAATTTTACAAGCTCTACTTGGCCACTAGCTGAAATGTTAAGAGGGCACGGAACTTTAACGTTACCTATTTTACAGAGAGAGGCAGTCCGTTGAATGCTGACAAAGAGTATAGCTTCTCTGAATAACAGAAGAGCCCAGTTCTAGTGAGACAAGTACTTCCTATGTACAGGAGAATCTGCACTCTACTGGCAGTAACAGCAGGAAAAAGGCAGGGATGGTGGATCTAGGCAAGGGGTCCTGGAAGTGTTACTGGCAAGGATAGGAGAGGAACATATAGAGGAAAATGCCAGATGAGGCAGGGAATTGAAGAAAGAAGGGGATGCAACAACACTGAAGTGTTTCTCTAGTTTTAAACAAAATAGTCCTGGCAACAGTGGAAGAAAACAGAACAGCACTTCAAAAATTTAGCTGGTCTTACCTCATCCAAATTACAATCATGTTCCTTGCAAAGTTCCTCAATAACCTTTATATCTGTATCTGTTTGTTTTGATGCACGCATACTTCTGTTCTGACGTCTAGGAGTTCGTGTTAAGCTATTAGCAGACAAGGCACTCACGGTAGATTCTAGGATAAGAAAGCAAGTGTTGGTCCACCATACATCATCATAATGGGCTGCAATCTACCATGCCATGCAGCTAATGGCAATATATCCTGTCATAGAATCATAGTGTTAGAAGGAACCACCAGGGTCATCTAGTCCAACCCCCTGCACAGTGCAGGAAATTCACAAATACCTCCCACCCACACAACCCCAGTGACCCCTGTTCCATGCCCAGAAGATGACAAAAATCCTCTAGGATTTCCAGCCAAATTGGCCTAGAGAAAAACTGCTTCCTTCCTGTCAGTTGAAGGATCTTTGCACCAAAGGAATGCATCACCATTAGCTATATGGGGTGATAGGATGTCAAAATGCTTCCTTCTCTTCTGTCCAATGCTTCTTTAAAACACATTCTTTGGATTAACCCAACCGCATCTGTGCATATCCCAATTACACTTTTCTTCTCTCAAACTACTGAAATCAAGAGACTTTAAAAAAATATATCTGGATATTGGTTTTTTAATCTCTCCCCCCAATACTTTCAGCAATCATTCTATGCCCCTGTTTCAGTTTCATATTTGTGTTCACTGCTGGTCTTTCCAGTGATACAGAGTTACAGACGAGTCTCTCTGTGGATAATTATTGTTTGTTTGGTGGAATGAGAACAGAGCAATGGGGAAGTTCTAAAGTTCTCCAGAGAGAACACAACTAAGACTTGACAAAGGGAGCATTGACTCTTGAAAGCTTAAACCCCCAAAATCTCAAATCTAGCTGGACTCAAATCTAGCTGTTCTACTGCAGATTAACACAGCTTCCCTCTGAAACACCACTAGCGTTACGTAGGTACTGTAAGAATGCCACTACTATAATATTCATCAGTTTCCTGGCATATGGCAGTAATGCCTTACAACCAAATAAGCTCAGAATGGTCTGGAGGTGCAGAAGGAAAGAACAAGTGATGTAGCAGAGAAAAACTGGGTTAACTCCAACATCCTGTCACAGTCTGGAATACTGTTACGAAGGATGCCAGGCAAAACACACTAAATTTCTTGACCACTTTTGATGAACAGGCACATCAGTTTCTAGACTATTCTCTTCATTTAAAAAAAAAAAGATTAAATTTTTACTGTATGGTTCCTTGAGTACGGCAGGAGGCAACAGCTTGATAAAATAATCAAGAACGCAAAGTAGTAGCTGGAAGGAGATGACCAGATCGTCTTCTATCTGCAACACTTTCCCTGAAAATGGTAAGAGGACAATGTGTTAACTGGGCAACCACTGCACAATTATCAGCACATCTCCCTTATAAATAATAGCCGAATGGTGGTGGCACTTCTCTAGAACATTCCACCTGTTCCATACCCAGAAGATGACAAAAATCCTCTAGGATTTCCAGCCAAACTGGCCTGGAGAAAAACTGCTTCCTTCCTGTCAGTTGAAGGATCTTTGCACCAAAGGAATGCATCACCATTAGCTATATGGGGTGATAGGATGTCAAAATGCTTCCTTCTCTTCTGTCCAATGGTTCTTAAAAACACATTCTTTGGATTAACCCAACCGCATCTGTGCATATCCCAATTACACTTTTCTTCTCTCAAACTACTGAAATCAAGAGACTTTAAAAAAATATATCTGGATATTGGTTTTTTAATCTCTCCCCCCAATACTTTCAGCAATCATTCTATGCCCCTGTTTCAGTTTCATATTTGTGATCACTGCTGGTCTTTCCAGTGATACAGAGTTACAGACGAGTCTCTCTGTGGATAATTATTGTTTGTTTGGTGGAATGAGAACAGAGCAATGGGGAAGTTCTAAAGTTCTCCAGAGAGAACACAACTAAGACTTGACAAAGGGAGCATTGACTCTTGAAAGCTTAAACCCCCAAAATCTCAAATCTAGCTGGACTCAAATCTAGCTGTTCTACTGCAGATTAACACGGCTTCCCTCTGAAACACCACCAGTGTTACGTAGGTACTGTAAGAAGGCCACTACTATAATATTCTTCAGTTTCCTGGCATATGGCAGTAATGCCTTACAACCAAATAAGCTCAGAATGGTCTGGAGGTGCAGAAGGAAAGAACAAGTGATGTAGCAGAGAAAAACTGGGTTAACTCCAACATCCTGTCACAGTCTGGAATACTTTTACGAAGCATGCCAGGCAAAACACACTAAATTTCTTGACCACTTTTGATGAACAGGCACATCAGTTTCTAGACTATTCTCTTCATTTTTAAAAAAAGATTAAATTTTTACTGTATGGTTCCTTGAGTACGGCAGGAGGCAACAGCTTGATAAAATAATCAAGAACGCAAAGTAGTAGCTGGAAGGAGATGACCAGATCGTCTTCTATCTGCAACACTTTCCCTGAAAATGGTAATAGGACAATGTGTTAACTGGGCAACCATTGCACAATTATCAGCACATCTGTAATATTTCACACCGGTACGTTGGGTTGGACACAAAAAACAAAGAAGCAGAGCTCTGCTCCTCGATCTTATCTTTCTCACCTCACCTTGTCTTCTGCAGCCCCCTGCACTACTTTGGAAAGCTGCTCCTGAGGGCCAGAGCACCCTCAGAAAACAGGACGAGATGCAAGGCAGGGGGCTTGCAATGCAAGCTGGAGATACATACATATATGTATGTATGTTGCGGGACCCCATCCTTTGGCTCTAACCCATAATGCTCAGGAATAAAGAAAACCCTAAGCTGCGGTGGCTCAAGTGGTTAAAACGCTGAACTGCAGGCTGTGGAAGGTCAGTAGTTTAGCAGTTCGAGACCCGAGTGTGCCGCATGACGGAGTGAGCTCCCGTCTCTAGTTCCAGCTCCTGTCAACCAAGCAGTTCGAAAGCAAGAAATTGCAAGTAGATAAATAGGGACCACTTCGGTGGGAAGGTAAAGGGCATTCCGTGTGCCTTGGTGTTTAGTCATGCCGGCCACATGACCACGGAAACATCTTCTTACAGCGCTGGCTCTTCGGCTTTGAAACGGAGATGAGCACTGCAACCCTAGAGTCGGACTCGACTGGCTTTCGAGCAAGGGAACCTTTACCTTTAAGCCCCACTAGGAAATGGCTACGGTTGGATCTCACTGAACTGTAAATGCAACGATCTTGAAGAGAGACGTTTTGCCATGTTCCTCTCCCCTCCACCACCATCTGCTCCTTCCTGCCTCCAAAACGCCATTCTCGAAAGTCTCCTGACTTTTAGAAAAAAATTGGGATGCAGCTGCAGGGGAGTGAAAATCAACAAAAACACCTCCGACCCGTTGCTTGCAAGAAGGCTCGGCAGTGGCTTTGCAAGACCCCCCCCAGGGGCCAGTGAAAAGAGGGAGATGGCAAAAAACTGATCTGTGAATGCGTTCCATTCAACAAGATATAAACAGAAGGCATAACACGCTGTATATAGCAGATGACTATATATTTTTGTTTCATTTGATGAAACAAACATCAAATGGTAACTTGAATTTTCAGGAAACAGCACATGCTCTTCCCAGGCAAAGCTCTTTACAGAACTAACATTGCAATACTAAGCATGTTTTGCTAGGGAATACACCACACTTATCTCACTGGGACCTCAGAGAAAATAGCGTCCTGCTGCAGACCTCCCCAGATTCGAGACACTCTCAGAAGGTCTTTCATCAGTTTTAATCACCCAGCCTCTCACATGTCATTCTGGTAAAGATTTATCATGCGTTTACTAGCAACACCAGGCATAATGCAAAGGAGCAAAAAAGCTCTAGCCTAAGACCAGCTGGTGATAACCCTTTAATTTAAACTGCCCTCTTTAGCGTGAAGCCACCACTATGTTCATCTTGGTCAGAATCAAACCAAAATTTTCAGCATTACAACTCTGTGTATTACAGCATCATCTTAAAACTGCAAAAATATTATTCTTAAAGCTTTCTCCCTCGCCCCCAAAGCTGGATTTCTGAAACAACTAAAAGAACAATTAAGTTATCATTGTCATTCATTTTTTCCCCCTTGGCATACAAGGGAAAGTACTATGTAATACCAAGAAATCTGAATAACTTCTATGAATCCAAAACAGTAATGAACCAAAGTAGACTAAGCATAGAGAATGAAAGTTCCATTAGCATACAGTATGTATTGTTAATTGTAAAATTATAACTACCCTTTGTAGCAGTCAAACGAACAAACCTAAGCATTCTGCCACTTACCTTTTGCCAAAAGAAATGTGATCCAGCATAATTTCAGAACTAATGAAGAACTTCGTTCGGATGAATTTCTACAAACAGAATACAAGAAAACTGTAGTGAATACAAACAGAATACAAGTGTTACAGAAAGGAGAAAGTGTGACAACCTTTTGCCTCTTGAAGCAATCCAGACTCACACTAACCTAGGCTGGCAGCAAGAACGTACATCTCTAACAGCAACTGCACTGGCCTCCATCTAACAATCTGCCACTCTTCTTGAATCCATACCTGGGTTTCTTGAATCCATACCTGGGTTTCTTAATGCATCAGCAGAGTGTAAAGATTTAAAAAACTATTTTACTAGTACTTTATTATTTCCTGCAGCTGGTGTCCACACCCCACAAATCTTGACCACAATTATTTCCATGCAAGTCCCATTCATTTTAGTTGACAGTTGCATTGGACTTAGGATCACGGCCCAAGGTTTTTCTTTTTAAAATTAAAATGAAAATACAGCTTTCACTATAATACTGAACACACCAGCTTCTCATCTGCCCATTACCTACTGCTAGCACTGTGAAACTTGTACACAAGCTCTTATTCATTTCTATATATTGTACAAACCAAACTTACTGATCACTAGGCTGGTCAACGTAGATCTGTCCCCAAGTCCTAGAAACAAAAAGATCATGCACATCACTGGGCAATACCTTTCCAAATCCGTAGGGTGCTTTTTAAAAAATAAATCAGTAAATACACACACGACATGTTAAAATCTTTCACACTTTAAAGAAATGTTCCACCTCCTGGGAAAAAGAAAACAAGCTGACCAGAGGGAACAAATGAAGAACAGCTGTTTGTTAGCAAGAAGCAAATATGGAACAACAGAATATCAGCCTTCTTCATTACATCCATTAACATTCCAGGCCTAACACAAAAACAAAGCTGAATTGAATAAACCTGCCTTCAAATGAACATGCTCAAGAACAGAAACAACAACAAAAAATGGAATGATGGTTAAAAGACTCATCTGCATACTGCAAGACATTAGTCTACAGAAAGTTAAGTCTACAGACATTACTAGTTCTCAGAAACTTAATAACCCAAATTGTTTACATCCCTGGTGGAGAATACAAGCATTTGACAGATGCTAAAGCCCTGAGCAGACTGTTACCATATATGAATTGTGAACTGGCTTTCTCTAGCAATACCACCATTATGGAGCTGTCACAATTTGGGCACTGACTTTTAGAACATCCAGAAAAGGTTGTCAAGGATTTTGTGCTGCTGCAGCCAAAGACACAGACTGGCATTGTATAGAAATTATGCAAAGAGACTGAACCAAATACAAATATCTCCTGAGTCACAGACAGCCACAGCCGTGACCAGGTGTGCGCATCAGTTATTCCAGCTGAACAAGCTGACTCCCAAGGAAGACATTAAGGTGTTTTGCTATACATTTGCACCCACAAACTTTGTAACCATACTCTGGATTGGTTGCTAGTGATGTCAAGCAACCTTCTAACTTCCACTGTGATAACTTTTCCCTTAAATATAAGTATTTTAAAAGGTCAGACTTCAGTTACACAGCTGAACTCAACCTGGGGCTGATGATGGCCAATCCCAAAATGCTGCTCCACAACCATTTCCACTCCGCTTTACAAATGGTTAACAGGGCTCGAATCCAAAGCTAGATTACTTGCCAGTTTTAAAAATGTCAACTCTCATTAAGCTGGGAAGTAGAAAAGCAATTTGTAGATCACTTTATTTTGCAAGGGCACGATATTCTGATATTGTTCAAGTATATCTGCTAAAACCTGAGTTATTTAAGTCTGTATCATTTGATAAGCTCTATTCTTGGAGCTCCTTCCTCTAAGAAGTTTTGAGTGCCCTAAACCTTCCCAATGACGCAGGTGAAGCGTGAAGAGAGGTGATGATTGCCCACACCATTATCTGCAAAGGTAGATTTCTGAAACTACTGTCAGGTAACATTTTTGGAATCTTTTCAAGCTATGTCTGAATTGCCAGATGCGAACTGATTTGCCACGTCTCAGCTCTCAAGACAGAAAGCAAAAGGTTTTCATTATTACAACCCCCCTTTCAAGTACTTGGCTAAGCAAGCAGCAAGACTTCTTCTTACAAAAAAAAAAAAAAAAGACTTCTATTCTAATAGTATGTGATAAACCAACCATGCTTTACCTTTCTAACTTCTGGTATAGTGCAAACAATACGTCATATTTCTTCTTCAGGCGTAATACAATACTACCCACTTTAGTACTTATTGTGTCCATTGTATCATCCATTTCTTCAATCCGATTGACAAATTTGCATATGCTACAAGGAGAGGGACAAAAGGCAAAACCTTTAATTTTTAAACAGTTGATTTCAGACTTGTCTGACACACCTTCAGATTCAGAGGCAATGACTCACTGTAATGTAATTAAGAAACATAATGTTGCACCCAACCAGCAACAACATGCAATTATCTGCAACAGCGCAGCTCACTGAACTACTATGAACATTCCTTGGGCAAAGCCCAGCTCAATCAGTGAAGGCTTTGGGCGAAGTAAGGTACAAACCCAGTGACAGCAATTCACAAAGCAAACAATATTTTAATAAGCTTAGATTGTCGTTACAAAATCTACTGACAGAAGGCATTTCAACTACAGAAGAGTGAGACAGACAGCAATTTTAGCCAATTATCCCCTCTGTCTGCAGACACTTGGTTGGATACAGTGACCTGCAGACACCAAGTATCACGGACTTTTCCTGTGTTCCCACCCCACAGAAGTCTTCTGACTACAGACAGATTTGGATGAAGGAATACAGGGAATGCTTATTAAATTTGCAGATGATACTAAAGTGGGAGGGGTAGCAAATACAGTACAAGACAGAGTCAGGATATGGGATGATCCTGACAGGCTAGAAAACTGGGCTAAAACAAATAAAATGAATTTCAGTGGGGATAAATGTAAAGTTTTGCATTTAGGTAGGAAAAATCAAATGCATAATTATAGGATGGGGGAGACTTGTCTGGGCAGTAATATGTGCAAAAAGGATCTAGGGATCTTAGTAGACCATACATTGAACATGAGTCAGCAGTGTGATGTGGTAACAAAAAAGGCAAATGTGATTTTGGGCTGTATCAACAGAAGTATAGTGTCCAGATCATGCAAAGTGATGGTATTGCTTTACTCTGCTCTGGTTAAGACCTCACTTGGAGTACGGTGTTCAGTTTTGGGCACCACAATTTAAGAAGAATATAGACAAGCTGGAACGTGTCCGGAGGAGGGCAAGTCCTATGAGGAAAAGCTGAAGGAGTTGGGTATGTTGAGCCTGAAGAGGAGACGACTGAGAGGTGATACGATAACCATCTTCAAGTACTTGAAGGGCTGTCATATAGTGGATGGTACGGAGTTGTTTTCTGTTGCCTCAGGAGGTCAGACCAGAACCAACGGCTTGAAATTAAATTAAAAGAGTTTTCGGCTAAACATTAGGAAGAATTTCCTGACTGTTAGTGCGGTTCCTCAGTGGGACAGACTTCCTTGGGAGGTGGTGGGCTCTCCTCCTTTGGAGGTTTTCAAGCAGAGGCTAGATGGCCATCTGACAGCAATGCTGATTCTGTGAACTTAGGCAGATCATGAGAGGGAGGGCAGGAAGGGTTGCATCAATGCTTTAGTTCTCATGGCCCTTTCTTACACACTCAAGGAAATGCTGATTGCCACTTTGGGGTAAGGAAGCAATTTTTCTTCAGGACAGTTTGGCTGGAGATCCTGGAGGGTTTTTTTTTTTTTTGTCATCTTCTGGCCATAGAACAGGGGTCACTGTAAATTTCCTGCATTGTGCAGGGGATTGGACTAGATGATCCTGGAGGTCCCTTCCAACTCTATGATTCTATACAGGAAAGTGTGTTCCCAGGGTTGGGGGACAAATGTGGATACACAGAACTTCCGCAGAAGGAAGGGGGCAATACTGATGGGAGCTCCACTGATGAAAGAGGTAGAAGGGGCAATTTTGTCCCCTTCTCCCTCCACTGCAACTTCCCAGCCCATGTGGCTATTAGTCCACGTGAATCTCCTGCAACCTGGTAACAGACATTCCCAGGGGGTGGAAAGGACTGCTGAGAGGACAGGGACCATGAGACAGTCTGGGGGATCCAACCCTCCGTGCTGCTAGGTAGGACCTACTGAGCACCAGTTGGCACAATTTCATGGGACACAGCAGGAGGCTGGGAAGCCCGTTTCCTGCTGTGCCAGGATCTACGTCTTAGATTTTCGTGTTACCATACAAATACTGTACCGTCTATTTAATTGCACGACCTTAACCACCAAAAACCTACCTAATACTCAGACATTTCAGAAGTTCTGTAAACGTGAAGGTCATCTCGTCCAAGTCAGCTGCTGCAGCAAAAATACAGATCCCCCACAGCTCTTTTTTAAGATGGCCTTCCTGGAAGAAAAACATTTCCATGCGCACTGTAAGTTATCTGCAGAATACGGCAGTCAGCATTGATCTGATGCATTAAAACGTAAATGCCTTTCTCCTTGGGCCCTTATGTCTGCACACCTGCAGGCACAGAAGAGACTGCACTTCAATAAGAAATAATCCAGTGACTGCAGTCTTGGACTTCCACATGATGCCTTGTCTTTTATGGGGTGGGGTAGGGTGGAAGGCAAGATGTATTCCCTCTGGCTAGTCACTCTAGCATGGAAACTAAGGGGTTCTACCCCATGAAGTGCCAACTGGAGGAATGTAGATTTCCCCCTCCCTCATCTTCCTCCCCAGCCTGCAGCAGCTTTTGACTCCCAGAAAGATTATTTCAGGAGTTGTTGGGTATCTGTGAGCAGAAAAGAATATGGGTTAGGGGGCTGCCATGAGGAGGAAATATGTTAACTTGCTCCCTCCTTCTATCAGCAGAGTGGCGTTGACCAAACAGCAAAAGGTCTCAAGTCGGGTAGTTTTAAAATTTTTCTTATTGAGAATGTTGTGTATACTTTGATTGTTGATTCTCTATTTTAAGGCCCCGGTCACACGGGCCGGATATTGCGGGGGGGAGGCATGGCTGTTCGCCCCGGGGCAAAATAACGTCCGGTTGCGCGATCAGACGTCCCGTGGAGGTTCCGTGGGTAGGGGGGAGGTGCCGATCACAGGACAATCCTGCGGCGCGGCAAAGAAGCAGCGCGGTGTGGCAAACGGGTTTGTTTTTTTCTGTACACCAAAGTATGCACATGCTCCGTTGGGTGCTTGTGCGCATCCATGGAGACTTGGGGGGAAAAAAACCTTTTTGCAAGGGGACATGGAGTATCCCAGATCTTAGTCCAACACTCTCACCGCTACACCATGCTGGCTCACCTCGACTGCAGATGAAAGTTTCTTAACATTCTTTTCTCCCTTTCTCACAATACAAGAACTCGTGGGTAGTCAATGAAATTGCTGAGCGGTCGGGTTAGAACAGATAAAACGAAGTACTTCTTCACCCAAAAAGTGATTTACACATGGAATTCACTGCCACAGGAGGTGGTGGCGACTACAAGCACAGACGGCTTCAAGAGGGAACTGGATAAACATATGGAGCAGAGGTCCACCAGTGGCTATTAGCCACAAGGTATAGATAGAAACTCTCAGGCTGGGGCAAGTGATGCTCTGTATTCTGGGTGCTTGGGGGGGGGCAACAGTGGGAGGGCTTCTAGTGTCCTCCTGGCCCCACTGGTGGACCTCCTGATGGCACGTGGTATTTTTGGCCACTGTGTGATGGACTAGATGGGCCATTGGCCTGATCCAACATTGGCTTCTCTTATGTTCTTAACATTTTAAGATGCCGAATACAGGCTAATGTGAATGGCCATTACGGTATTTTTTAAAAAGCCATATACTCACTATAGTTCCGCATGTACATAACACTTTTTCATACGACTGCCAAGCAATTGCTCTTATGCTGTCAGTTACCCGTAAAGCATCACACAAGGCAACAAAGTCTGTTTCGGAAAAAGGTAACCTAACAAAGAAAAACATATATATATTTAGAATATTAGGGCCCTTGCCCCTGATGTTCATACTGTGAATACAGCAAACCACATAGCATAGCAGCCACTTTAGCACACGATCTGCAGTGTTCCTACTATACAGCAAAAGAAATAAGGATTATCCAAGTACTGTACAGCTGCACTGTACGAGAACTTATATGACACAGAAAGCATGGATTCCAAAGTTTATGGTACTTTCCTACAACAGTGCAACATGGTACTCCAAAAACCTAAATATACAGACACATGCACTATTAAAAGTACACATGTCTAGAAATATGCCCTCTCCCACAGATTAAAAATATCACAGTGCAGCAAAAGTACACCTCATATGTCCATAACGTTGCTAGCAACAATAGGAGCACAACTCCTCTGCACACCCGACCAAATATCCATATGCAATGAGAGGGCGGGAGAACTGAGTGCTAAATGGTCAGCAGAGGCAATCATTTTTCAATGCTTACATTTTTTATTCATATTGTACTGGTTAATATGTTTAACTGTTCTTTAGTTCATTATGGACTTGGCTTATGTTATAAAAATGTGATTGTTATGTTTTCTTAATACTATTGTATTATACCAATAAAATGTTATTGGGGAAAAAAATAATAATGGGAAAGCTGAAGACTGCTTCCACAGATGCCTACAAAAGAGTTGGGGGCGAGCAGTTGAAAATAAGCCCTTGAGCCCCAATCTTCCTCATATGATTCCTATATTGAAACAGTGGAGCACATGCTCACCAGGAAATTTTAGCTACCGTCTGCAGCTACATGAATATATATATATATATGAAAGAGAATGTATTATTCTAAATTAAGAAATATATTTTGGGAGCTGCTTACCCCAAAGTAGGCCCCTGTTAACAAGAACAGAAAGTGCTATAGTTGATCGTTTGTTCTTCTGTCTGGTTTGGGGGGGGGGGTGTTATATTCCTTGATGTTAGATTATGTTAGTACTATCTATATTTATGTTTAACGTTTTGTTTTCTGATTGAAATGATTTTTTGTTTTAAAAAGTGTTAACATTGAGTTATATATTTAAATTTAGTTGGGTAGTTGTGTTGGTCTGAAGCAGCAGAGCAAAGTTAAGAGTCCAGTGGCACCTTTAAGACCAATAAAGTTTTATTCAAGGTAAAAGCTTTTGTGTGCAAGCACACTTCTTCAGGTACGGAACAAAGTAAGAGTCCAGTGGCACCTTTAAGACCAACAATGTTCTATTCAAAGTGTACGCTTTCGTCTGAAGAGGTCTGCTTTGCACAGGAAAGTTTACACTTTGTTCCGCTGCTTTACACCCAGGGCCGGCTCACTCACTAGGTGAACTAGGCGGTCGCCTAGAGCGGGACGGCCCTTAGGGGCACCAAACTGCACCCGGCCCCGTACTCTGGGAGTTTCTTGATTATTTGTGTTTTTCATTCTTCCTAAAATGCATTTATTTTTGAAAATTGGTGGGCGCACAGGGGGGGGCAGCAGAAGGGATCCTTGCCTAGGGTGCAAAATAAGCTGGAGCCGGCCCTGTTTACACCAACCCGGCTATCCCACATGAATTTTTTCTTCAGATACAGTGAAACAGTATCCGAAGAAGTGTGCTTGCACATGAAAGCTTATACCTTGAATAAAACTTGGTAGGTCTTGAAGGTGCCGCTGGGACTCAAATTTTGTTCTGCCACTTCAGACCAACACAACTACCCGACTAAATTCAAATATCTAACTCAGCGTTAACACTTCTTTTAAACAAAAAAAAAATCACTTCAATCAGAAAACAAACCATTAAACATAGATATAAAAATAAATATTACTAGCACAATCTAAGCTCAAGGACTATAAAACTCAAGCTCAGATTATTTAAAAACACGGCTGCTTGTGAAAGAAAAGGGAAGTGTGCAGACAGAGAGAGGCTCTGCAGAACCAGGAAATAATCCCTTGGGGGAAGGTGAGCCTTCCGAAGCCACTTCAACACGACCTGATATAGACACCAGCTGTCAAGAAACGCCCTGGAGTATTGACCATTTAATGCTGCGGCACAGCAATCCGCACAGGGCTACAAACAAAGCCACCGCGAAAACCCCTTCCCCTTACTCCTCTGTGTAGCCTCTTCCTCCCTTCCATCTTCCTCCTCCTCTGTCTCCAAAAACTCAGGGATGCCTAAACTGGGGGGGGGGTCTTTTTCTCCGCCCCAATCCAGACAAGCAGGCCAGGCTGGGCTACAAAGGTCGGGCCGAAGCCAAGACCAGTGCTCTGTCTAAGCTGCGGAGTCCTGTGAGCAAAAATTCTACTTGGTGAGCTCCTGGCATTCAAGTTGTGAGCGAGTCATTTGGCTACTGCACGAATCAGTTTGCTCCGAAAACTTGTAGTACCAACCAGTGTTCCCTCTAAGCTGAGTTAGTGTAAGGTAGCGCACAGTTTTTTAGTCTCCGGCTCACAAACTTTTGTCTTAGCTCAGGAAGGGATGGCGCCAGAGCAAACTAATTTATGCAGCAGCCAAGTCGCTCACTCACAACTTTAATGCCAGTCGCTCACAAAGTAGAATTTTTGTTCACATGGCTCCGCAGCTTAGAGGAAGCGTTGGTAGCAACACATTGGAAATCTGATAGTACACCTACCTTGCACACTTGGCATAATAAACTATGGCATGTTTACCTAATGGTAAAAAAAAATTCATGTTCTGTAAAACATCCATGTTTAGAAAAGAGTAAATCGCTATTTTCAACATGGTCACCTACTCTTGAACACTTGCGACAACAAGGAGAGATCCCAGGAGGTACGATCGAAATGAACTCAGAATATTGAGACTAGGCACGGCGACATACCTAAAGACTACAGTCCCTGTTAATCTGACAACAGAACATTCTTATTCCTAATTTGATATAATTTTTTTGAGGTCGGTGTTCCGACCTGCTTTGTACTGTATTTCACTGCTGTTTATAGTTCCTTCTTATATTATAAAAATAATAAATGACATTTGAGGGAGGGGGGGGGGAAATTAGCTTGCTCCGGAGCCATCCCTTCCTGGGCCAAGACAAAGATCTGCGAGCCGGAGGCTAGACAACTGTGGGTTGGCTCACACTCGCTCCGCTTAGGGGGAACGCGGGCCAAAAAGACCCCCGGCCGGGGGCTGCTGCCCGGATCTCGAAGTCCCACCCGGCTGTCACCGAGCCCCCCACAAAACCCTCGCGGCCCCCTCCCCACGACGGCCGCCCTCCCTCCTCCGACACGCAGGCTGACCTGTCAGGGGCCGGCGGCGACGGGGCGACGTCCCCCGCTGGGAGAGCCGGGCAGGCGCCCTGGCTGGCCGAGGCGGCCTCCGCTTTCTCCCCACGCCCCCCCCTTCCTGAGCTTCACGTCACTTCCTGTTTCTTTCCCGGAGGACGCGGCAGGTGGGAGGGCCCTTCGCCCCCTAGAGGTAGGGGAGACGCCGCCGGGGGTTGCGCTCGCCACTTCCGGTCTGGGATCGGACGCTTCTTCTCGCCCTCAAGGTTTATGCAGTGCCGGATTTACGCATAAACTAAATAAGCTACAGCTTAGGGCCTCGCAATCTGCTGGGGCCTCGAATAAAAACACAATATAAAAAATGATTGCAAATACTAAAAAGGTGTCTATATTTTAATTTTTTCTGAGACCAGCTGATGTAATTTAAAACAGGAGGGGGCATCTGGGCTTTGTATAGCTTAGGGCCTCAGCAAGTCTAAATCCGGCCCTGGGTTTACGAACGATGTTCTGAGTCCAGTGGCACCCTTCGAGACCGAGGAGGTTCCAGTCGAGGTATAACCTGTCGTGTGCAAGCGCCAGGGGCAGATTAACCATTAAGCAGACTAAGCGCGTGCTCCGGGATCCACAAAGTTGGGTGTAATGTATTCAGCCTGACATGCCCGGACTTGCCCGGGGCTGGCCAGGCACAATTCCTCAATAGCTTCAAGTCTAAAGACAATGGGTCTCTCGGTTACTGTAAATAGCCTATGGGAGTAGGGGGTGTGTTAGGTGAGCTTGGTGGCGGGTTTTTCTGAAGGAATATAAACCGGCCTGCGAGCCAGTCAGTTGTCTTTGTTCGGAACTAAATAAAGGTATGCTTAGCTGAAATCACTCTCCGCCTGCATACTTTTCATTGGGGAAAGGGTGAAAAGCTTAGTTTGTACAGCGTATGGTGTTATCCTATGAATAAATGTTTGTATTGCTGCAACCTGCATTGTCTATCTGGTCAGACAGGTCAACGACTAAAATGGACGGGGTCAGCGTGGAAGGGGGGGGGCACCAAGATTGGGTCAGGGCTTAGGGCACCAGTGAGCCTTCATCCGCCCCTGGCAATTGCAGTTCTTCATCATGCTTGCACGCGAACAAAGTTTGAGTCCAGTGGCACCCTTTAAGTCAAGTTTAATTCAAGCGGTATAAACGTTCTTTGTGCACGCACACTTCTTCATGCTTGCACCCCAAAGCTTATACCTTGAATTAAACTTTGTTGGACTTAAAGGCGCCACTGTTTAAAAAACAACAACAACAACCTCTTAACTAAAAGCCTGGGGGAACACCGGAACAGGCATATGCAGTGACCCACAAAACCCCCTATTGAAATCAAGGTCTCGCTGGGCATTTATTTTGCTACAATGCCCTAACATGGCTACCCCTTTGCAATCTCTTGCCAGAATGAAAAGTACGCAGACGAGAGTGAGTTCAGCAAAGCGTACTTTATTCGATCAGGAACAAGACGACTTTGGCCGGCTGGCAGGCCGGCTTATATCCCCCGAGAAACCGCCACCCAAAACACACCCCTACTTCCCTATAGGTTGTTTACAGTGGCCGAGAGTCCCATAGGCTCTCGGCCAGGAACCTAGCCCCCTGATTGGAGTGGACTAGGATCTGCATAGTCCACTGTCTCTTGGAGCGAGGCGTTTGTCTCTGGACTTGTCTGGACTGGATACATTACCCAGAAGTTGAGATTGTTCCCCGCTCTCATCTTTTTCTAGTTCTGTGGCCAACTTGCCTCAATAGTAGAAGCCCATCAATAAAGTGCTTTAATCAGAACAAGGGCGTAGCCAGTCCTTGCCTACTGGGGAAAAAAACCAGCCTCCCTGCAAAACAATAAGGAATACTTCCAACGCCAGGGCTTCTTTCCTGGCTGGCAGCTGGCCACCGCCACCCAAGCTTGCCACTGCGCTTATCCTCACAGATGTTTCCTCCTCCTGAATGCTCCACGAATTACCTACTTACTTTAAAAGTTTTTGTCCCCATCTTTCACCTGAAGCGATTCATATCAAGTTTTAAAACAGTTACAAGACGTGGGTGTTTTTTTGTTTTTTTTTTAATAATACTAAGAACCTAGAAGATTTCTATGCCACCTCCAGAGGGCCTGTTTGAAGGAAACTGCTTAAAATAATTAATTAAAAACTATTAAAAACCCAGCTAAAGCATAAAAAATAACATAAAACATATACCAATGCTCCCTCTAAGCTGCGGAGTCTTGTGAGCAAAACGTCTACTTTGTGAGTGACTGGCATTAAAATTGTGAGTGAGCGATTTGGCGACTGCATAAATTAGTTGGCTCTGGAGCCATCCTTCCTGAGCTAAGACAAAAATGTGTGAGCCGGAGGCTAAAGAACCGTGAGCTCACTCACACTAACTCAGCTTAGAGGGACACTGAGTAGCATCTTAAAAACAGTTTCCAGGCTAGAAGCAGACTGTAAAATCAATTTTAAAAGGTCACCCCCAGTGTTCCCTCTAAGATGAGTTAGTGTGAGCTAGCTCACAATTTTTTAGCCTCCGGCTCACACATTTTTGTCTTGGCTCAGGAAGGATGGCCCCAAAGCAAACTGATTTATGCAGTGACCAAATCACTCGCTCACGACTTTAATGCCAGTAGCTCACAAAGTAGAATTTTTGCTCATATGTCTCCACAGCTTAGAGGGAGCATTGGTCACCCCCTAAATTAAAAGCCTAGACCAAAGGAAACATTTGGGACTGGTGTCTTAAAGCATCAGGGGTAGCGCCTTGCTGGCATGCAGAGGGTCCCTGGTTCAGTTCCTGGTATTTCCAGTTAAAGTTATCTGGTAGTATGTGATGGGATCACTGGAGAAGACCCTGATTCTGGGAAAGATTGAAGGCCAAAGAAGACGGGGACGGCAAAGGATGAGATGGTTAGACAGTGTCATAGATGCAACGAACATGAAATTGAGCAAACTTCAGAGGACGGCAGAAGACAGGAAGGCCTGGCGTGATGTGGTCCATGGGGTCGCGAAGAGTTGGACTCGACTGTGCGACTGAACAACAACAAATGTGATGGGAAATATCTCTGCCTGAGACACTGGGTAGCTCCTGCCAGTCTGAGTAGACGATTGGCCTTGATATAGACCAGTGGCCTGATTCAAGATAAGACAGGCTCCAGGTGAGCCTTAAAGAAAGGACATTGCACAGGTGAGGTTCTACCACCACAGAAGCCCTGCCTCTTCAGACAGGAGCACAAAGAGCAGGGCTTGTAAGGAAGAGCTTAGCTGGTGGGCTATGGGTATCACCAATGTATGAAGGGAGGCAGTTTAGAACATAAGAGAAGCCAATGCTAGATCAGGCCAATGGCCCATCCAGTCCAACACTCTGGCCCCGGTCACACGGGAGGCTTTGATCCGCGAGAGGGACGGATCGGGGGTGCATCAAGCGGGCACAATCACACCGCAACATCTGGGAAGCGGCGCACCCGTCCCCGATCCGTCTCTTCCGGCCAAAGATGCGGATCAAAAACCCCCCTACAAAACACTACTACTTACCTGAAAATCCACAGTAGGGCCGGCCATGTAATCGCCGGCGCGCCTGTCTCCAGCAGCATGCGAGGCCCCCGGCCAAACTGCGCAGGCGCGCACATGCGCAGTGGGCTGCCTCGCTCACCGATCTGTGGCTTCCCCCCGAGCAACTGTGCGGCGGCGCGGGGAATCTGTCTGATCCCGTCGCCGCGCTTCTCTTTTGATGCGGCTAAAAAAAGCCGCACTTCAGCCGCACCTTTCCCCCCAGTCTGACCAGGGCCAAAGTCACACAGTGGCCAAAAATACCAGGTGCCATCAAGAGGTCCAGCAGTTCTCCCTTTGATACCAAAATGTGCTGCTTTGCAGGGCTTTTTTTCTGGGGGAATGCACTGGAATGGAGTTCCAGAACCTCTTCGACAAAATTCTTTTAAAAATGTTTAAAGGTTCTGTTATGTCTTAAGTAATAAAGCAATGTTTAGTTTAAGCATAAGCTCTATTATAACAAAGCAGAGTTTCGATTGAAGAACTAACCAATCAGAGAAGCGTATGTTTCGGCAGGAACCACTCTCATAGGTTCCAGGCCCTGCCATGCTATTGGTTGTTATCTGTTTGTTGGGTGCGGTTTACCCTGGTCCAAATCATATATAAGTCAGCTGGGGTTCTATGTATTTTATCTTTGAGGTTGTCTTGAAGTCTCTGTCTATTCTTGTGTTGTTATGAGCTGAATAAACGAAATCATGTTCATGAAGCTGCCTCGATCTCAGTTCATAACAGGTTTACGAATTTTCAGTATACAGATCGAAAACTTCATTTCCCTCTTGAGAGTTTCAGCACCTCTCTCTTTTTATTTTAAAGCCCTGCTGCTTCCTAATTACTTTTTCTTGTATTCTAGGACAGTGGTTCCAGTGGTACAGATACCACCAATGGGATGTGTAAGTAG
>NW_015160249.1:163911-204924 GCF_001447785.1 Gekko japonicus
CTCCATGGACCCCCTTCGACCTCCCTTCGACCCTACTTGCCAGGGATGATCCATTTGTGAACTTTTGGCATGCTAGTTAGTAATAACCTTGGACATCAGGTGTTTCCCCTAGTCCTCCTCCTCCATTCCCCCTGCCCACCAACAAGGGTTTTCGATGTGCCACTTCCTGCAAACCCTACTCGCCAGGGATTATCCATTAAAACCGTAGCAATAAGAATTACCCCCAAAATACTACTCAAATTTGTAATGTTTGTAAAACCATAGATGATAAATATAGTGACAGAATGCCTGTGAAAATATAAACGTCCTCTGAGAAAGTGGGTTCTTTGCTTATCATGGTGTGTGTGGGGGGTGTTCTTTGACACAGTGATTGGTGGGATGTAAAGATATGAACAGCTGGGAATCACTCTGAGAAATGGAGAGGACAGAACGTGAAAAGAAGGAACTGATTGAGCAGTTTAGACAAATTGAAGAACAGACAATGAAGGCCCAAAAATATCAAGATGGCCCCGGTCACACGGGCCAGATAACGCGAGGGGGGCTCTTTGCACCGGCTCAATTAGACCTGCCAGAACGCGACCAGATGTGACGGCGGCACACCGTGGTTTCGTCCGTCAGTGCGTGTGCTTCAAGGAGGACAGCCGGAGGGGGGAGCCGCACGCCGGTGCGATCACACGGAACGATTCCGTCGGCAGCCCGTGGCAAACCATTTGCTAGTACATTTGTTGAGATACTTTTTAACTGTGCAGCTTTGGCGGCACGCCACAGGTTGGCCACAGGTGCGCTACGCTTGCCAGATGTTGCGGTGTGATCACACCCTATAGTCTTCTAGGAGTCCCACACCTTCTGTTTGTCTGAGGCACGTACAGCCCTGTAGTTCCATTCACCTTCTTCCTCTTCTTCCGCAAACCAAATCGTGTCGCTGCGCTTTCCTTTCCATCACCAAAAAAGTACATTTCTTCTGTGTCCCTTATGCGGACCCCTTCCAGCATGCCATCTCGTTCCTACCCAGGTTTTTATTTTTACAGATCTCCGCTTCTCTGATCTGTCCTTTCTCAACTTAATTTCCAAAAAGATAATTCAAAACCAGGTTTGGGAAAGATCACAGCAAAGCAAGGGAAAGTGTGAACTCCCAGGGGATGACAGCCTGTGGATGCTAAAAACAAAAAACCCTGCTCCAGTTTGGATGCCAGCCACAGCCCATTCCCAGCTACAGCCCAATGCCTCCCCACACTATGAAATATTTCCCCCCACCTCTTTACAGCCTCATTTGAGCTTCTACCCTATAACACAGAACCGCTTTAACAAGGATCGGATTATGAGGCCATGAGAGTAACAACATTCCATCAATATAAGACACGAAATTTCTAGTCCTCATAAAATCTAGCCAGTTTGTCCCCCTCAGTCTGAAATCTGTAAAGGGCGTATTCTGGCCAGAGTTCAGAAATATCCATTGTGAAATGGCTGAGTTTCAGAGGTGTGCAAATTTTGTGCGCAGAAAACATTTTAAACAATTGATCTAAAATTAGTGCTTATTCTAGGAATCATAACATTTCTAGTTTTGAGAAAACCAACCAAGAATCATAGCAGTTACATGGTGAATGTCCCCACAGCAGTTTTACATTCAGCACTGGGCTGCAGGTACTGTAGACTTATAGACTGCTCCCTCTAAGCTGTGGAGTCTTGTGAGCAACAATTCCACTTTGTGAGCTACTGGCATTAACGTTGTGAGCTACTGCAAAAATTAGATTCCTCTGGAGCCATCCTTCCTGAGCTAAGACAAAAATGTGTGAGTTGGAGACTAAAAATTGTGAGCTAACTCACACTCATTCAGCTTAGAGGGAACACTTGGCACTAGTACTACATGGTGTTTAAAAACATCCAAAGTATGTAACTTAAAAAAAAAAACACTAGTTCCCCCAACCTGCAGTTCTTGTCCTACACATAGCTAGAATAAAAGAACAGGGTGCCTCTCCACCCAGGAATTTGATGCAGTACCAGAGTTCATAGTTCCTCCACTGCTGGGGGGGGGGAAACCGTCTACTTTCTCCACTATAGACCAAAGAATATATAAATCAATGGTGTGATCTTATTTGGAATACTGTGTGCAATTCTGGTCACCACGCCTTAAAAAGGATATTATAGCTTTGGAAAAAGTGCAGAAAAGGGCAACTCGAATGATAAAATGGTTGGAACACTTTCCCTATAAGGAAAGGTTAAGGCACTTAGGGCTCTTTAGCTTGGAGAAACGACAACTGAGGGGTGACATGATTGAGGTTTATAAGATTATGCATGGGAAAGAGCAGGTAGAGAAAGAGGTACTTTTCTCCCTTTCTCACAATACAAGAACTCGTGGGCACTCCATGAAATTGCTGAGCGGTTGGGTTAGAACGGATAAGAGGAAGTACTTCTTCACCCAAAGAGTGATTAACACTTGGAATTCACTGCCACAGGAAGTGGTGGCGGCTACAAGCATGGACGGCTTCAAAAGAGAATTAGATAAGCACAAGAGGGGGACCCACGATACTCGCGGGGGGGAGAAGAGCTCCGTCTCCTCCATCCCCCCCTCAATCTCCCCGAGGCGGCGGCGGCGAGGCCGGTCCTCTACCCCCCACCCCGCCCGGCTCCGACCCGGCTGAGGCGAGGCCGGTCCTCCCCCCCGCCTGGCCACCCGGCCGCCTGGCTCCGAGGCGGCGGCGGAGAGGCCGGTCCTTCTTCCCCCCTTTGCCGGGCTCGGCGGTGGCGGCGAGGCCGGTTCCCCACCCCAGCCGCACGACTCCGAGGAGGAGGAGGCGGCGCAGCGGCGAGGCCAGCTACAGAGCGTTCCCTGCGCATGCGCAGGGGACGCTCTGTCACTTTCGGGGGGATTTAAACATCCCCCCGAAATTTTTTTCAACTCTTTCGATTTTTGTGCACACGTGGGGACTGGCCCACGTGTGCACAAACCTCCCCCCCCCCAAGTGCCCCCGGAGCGCTGATTTAGCGATCCGCACTCAGGGGGCAAATTGGCCATTAGATATATAGATATGGAGCAGAGGTCCATCAGTGGCTATTAGCCACAAGGTATAGATAGGGACTCTGGGGCAAGTGATGCTCTGTCATCTTGGTGATTGGGGGGGGGTCAACAGTGGGAGGGCTTCTAATGTCCTGGCCCCACTGGTGGACCTCCTGATGGCACTGGTATTTCTGGCCACTGTGTGATACAGAGTGTTGGACTGGATGGGCCTTTGGCCTGATCCAACATTGGCATCTCTTATGTTCTTATGTTAACCACTAAAAGGGGCATCAAGATTCAGAGCAGATGGCCCAGAGCAGGGGTCCCCAACATGGAGGGTAGGTCCGGGTAGGACTTTTGATAGGCTATTGGAGACTTGATTGACTGTGCAAATTTTAAAAAATGTTGCTTTGGCAACAGCTGCCACCACAGCACAAGGATCTTTGCTGTGTGACTGAAGGCAAGATGCAGCAGCCATTGTAAAGCTGGCTCCGCCTCCTGTGGCAGCCATTTTGTGGCCACGTCCACCATGTTGTGTCAGAACTCCAAAGATGCTTGCAGGCTTTAAAAGGTGGGGGACCCCTGGCCTAGAAGCACCTTCCCATGTTGCAATAGGCTTTGAGAATGGCACAGCCAGATCTCTTTTTGTAAAGTCCTGAACCTTGATAATTTTAAAAGACTTTTCTGAAATTTAACCGGTATTACGTAGCTCACAACTGTGCCAAAGTCCACATGGTTTGGGCAGGATTCCTGAAGTCTTTCTCTTTCCCAGCCTTACTCTCAGAATGAGGGCAAATATTTCTTCTAACCTTTGACTAGCAGCAAAAATATGCGACATGCTTTTTAACCACACCCCTTTCTCCTCTTACACATAGTTAGAATAAATAAAAGGTATCTCCTGAGCACATGCTTAGCCTAAGAACTTGGGTGGAGTACCCACCCAGTACTTGCACTCCAGGAATAAGGATTCCAACGTACAGAATATTGCATAAAACCAAGCTGAACTCAACAGACGAGGTAGTTAAGAAGGATAAAAACATCAACTTATTTATTTTATTTTTATTTCAATCCATTTATATCCCACCCTCCCCGCACGCAGGCTCAGGGCGGCTTACAAGGCACAAAGTGCAATAAAACAAACAGATTAAAACAACTGAAGCTAAGAATGCACAACAGGATACATGAAAGACTGAAATTACACACTCCCCATTGCATATCAGGAGGAGGTCAGAAGATCACAAGGGGGGGGGACGCCATGGGCCGCGATGTTCTAGTTACTCCATCGGCCCAACCCGGCGGTCCTGCTCCGCAGTTACGCGGTGGTGGTAGTGGTGGCGGCGGCTCCTACTCAAAAGCCTGGTGGAAGAGCTCCGTCTTGCAGGCCCTGCGGAACTGTAAAAGGTCCCGTAGAGCCCCGATCTCCTCCGGGAGCTCATTCCACCAGGTAGGAGCCGCCACCGAAAAGGACCTGGCCCTCGTGGTAGCTAGCCTGGCCTCTTTAGGGCCCGGGGTCACTAGGCGGTGTTGTGACCCCGACCGAAGTGCTCTTTGGAGCCTATATGAGGAAAGGCGGTCCCTCAGGTATGCCAGTCCCTCAGGTATGCCGGACCCTGGCCAACTTCCCTCATCTTCTTATGTACATGTAGGATGCTTCTCAATGTCATGATCTGAGTTCATGAATTCACCCTTTAAAGAGATCCACAAATACCCACGTGTAGATATATTACTTATTTTATTTATTTTATATAGTTACGCCTTAGATTTTTAATTTAAAAAGATCCCCGAGGCAGCCACATAGTTAAGAAATGGTAAGACCATAGCAAAAAAGCTATAGGGTGTAGGCGTAGTAGTAACCTTGCCGAAGCTCCAGGGGCCTGCTGCTTGTCTAGGCCTGAAGGAGAGACTCCCTGTACGTTGCCTTGAGGGAGAGGTGAGAAACTGAAAAAAAATTACAGAAAATTTACACAGACAAATCATGCAAATGTTTCTATTCAGGTCAGCATCTGGCAGGATCGAGCTTACTGAGCTACTCGGGAAAACTACAGTCGCAACTTGACTTTTCTGTTGGCAAATATGTGTGTGAAATCTCTTCACAGAAGTCTACCTGAGGGGGAAAAGTGAAATGCTAGAACTGGTCCAGAGCTACGCAGGCATTATACAATTCATACTGTATAGAAAACAAACATTGGGGGAAATGGGGATTTTCCAATCAATATTGAATCACTTTTACAAATTAATTTTAAAAAATCTTTCTACCGTCCCCCCTTACCTCAAGCCAAAATCACTTCTCTAAAATAATGCCTCATCGATATGAACATCCAATCTAAACACATTTAAAATAAGTTCTCTGTATACACTTCCTTCACAGGAAAATGTTTTCTGTGGGCCAGAGTATTTACAATAGAAGGAAGTTTGCTCTCAGGAAGCCATGTTAACAGGAAATCCATTTAAGCCTGTTATGGTAGGCAGCTTCCCAGCAGCCACTAGCTAAAAGTTTCATGCAACAATTCTACAAGGACATTTTAATCAACATACCAAATTAGCAGAAGTATTTGTCATGTTTATCTAAAAAGCGGTATAAAGATTGCTATGCCTAGGCTTGCCATGTCCCCCTGGGGGGCGAGGAAACCCCCACCCCAGAGGCCTGTTACCCGCCGCCGGTGGATCGGGGCCCGGGGGGAACCCCACCCCCAAAGCACGTGACGTGAACGTCACCCGGAGGTGACGCGATCGCGTCGGGCGCGGTGGGGGGGCCCACGGTCATCTGAGGGAAAACTCTATGGTTTCCCCTCGGATGGTCTTGGCCCCGCCCCCAGCGTGCCCGGCGTGGTCACGTAACTTCTGGGTGACGTGGTTGCGGCGCGACGCGCTTAGCGCGCGCACTCCCAAAGCAGCACTGGAGTCCCCCGCTCCAGCATCGCTTCGGACTTGGCAACCCTACTCATGCCATGGGTGAAAAAACTGGAACTGGAGAAGGGGATGTTCTCCCAACTACTTTCAACTTTGCAAGATTATGGGACACATCATCTAGTTCATGGGTCCCCAACCTTGCTAAGGCGGTGGGCACTTTTAGAATTTTGAGAAGGGATGGAGGGTGCCATCACAAGATGGCATCCATAAAGTGGGGCCAATCACAAAATGGCTGCCATAGGGGATAAGGCCAGTCACAAAACGTTGGGATGTTCCAAGCCAAGTGTCCTCCTATGACCAGTGCCGGATTTACACATAAGCTAAATAAGCTACAGCTTAGGGCCTCGCAATCTGCTGGGGTCTCAAATAAAAACACAATATAAAAAATGATTTCAAATATTAAAAAGGCGTATATATTTTAAATTTTTCTGAGACCAGCTGATGTAATTTAAAACAGTAGGGGGCCTCTGGGTTTTGTATAGCTTAGGGCCTCAGCAAGTCTAAATCCGGTCCTGCCTATGACAGATGGAGCCGTTTCCAAAGGCATCCTGGACTCTTCTAAAGAACCTCTTGCACCTGAGAAATGAAGGAAAATCAGGGTTGGCTCTTGGGTTTGGGAAATAAAGGCTGTTTGGTTTCATTTTCCAAAGAAAGGGGAGAATTTGGTCTGCAGCCACACAGAGAGATTCCCAAATGAGCAATTTAAGAGAGTTGAGATACCTTCCTAGGATGAAATCAGAATTTTGCTAGTTAATCGGCTGGTAGGAAGCAACTTGAAGCTCCCTGCTCTTTTTCTGTTCCATTTTGGACCATTTGGATTTTATTCCCTAGACAGGAAGCAGCAAATGGGGACCAGGAAACACATCAGCAAGCACAGTGGTGTTCCTGGGCATCATATGGGGACAGTAGTTCATCCCATATGCTTAAGTAACATAAGCAAGACAAAACCTGCCCACACTATGAATCCAGTGGAATATGACAGATACGAAAAAGAACTAGGTGACCAGCGTAAACTTTGAGGCCTCACCAAGTAAGGAAGTCTCAGCATGGACATTAAAGGTCTCCAAGACCAACAGTCTAGTAGGGTTGCCAAACCACCCGGTTTGCCAGGGGTCCCCCATTTTTTGGGGGGGGTTCTACCCGCTTCCGGCCAGATGGCCGGCGGGGGAAGCCCTGCCCCCAACACCCACAGCCACCCGTCTCTCTCCCTTTAAGTGTGTGGAACCCGTGTTTCCTCCCAAGCCGGATCTCCGCAAGCTTGCAGGGAAATGCCAGCTTCGTGCTCTTAAAAGGGAAACGCAGCTGCTCTTAAAGGGGAAACGCCGGCTCCTTTAAGTGCAGGGAACTGCTGTTTCTGGAGATCCGGCGCACGGGCGGGTGGGTGGGGGGCGGCGGCAGACGTCCCCAACATGACGTCATCACGTTGCACGTCGGGGATGCCCCGCCCCCTCCAGGAACGCCCCCAAAGTTCCCTGCTGGGGGTGGAAGATGGACTTGGCAACCCTACAGTCTAGGGAAATGCAGTGTCCACTCAGACACTGCCTCTGGCAGCCTCAGAAGGGAGTCCGCTGGTGACCGGGGCAAAAGGTAGCCCAGAAGGACTCCAACCCTGTCCCTGACACCACAAACCTGGCCAACACATTCAAAGCCAGTGATGTCTGGCTCAGGAATCCTCTAGAAGTGAAAACGTTGGGAGAACCCCTGTTAATAGAATTAAAATAAGGGGAGAGGTTGATCTGCTGTTTCTGAATGCAGCCACGCAGGTAAGTTAGACCCCCTCCCATTCCGGTTTCTGACCAGACCACGGGACAGAGACGGTACTGGTCGCCCTCACAGATGATCTACGGAGGCATCTGGATCGGGGTGTGTCAAGCCCACCCTGGACTCCGGGTGTAGCACCTCCCATGGCCGTGGCGTTGCAAGGCGGGGGAGGTTCAACGGCTCTGGAAGTTGAGGCTTGTAAAAGAAGAAGGAGAGCGTTGGGGACTCAGATGGGTAGGGGACGGAGTTTAATGGCACTCCATCGGTCCCTCTACCTTCGTGCATCGGCTTCCCAGCTTCTCAGCGTCCTCCCTGGACTCTTTCTCTCTCTGCCAGCGTCAGGCAGTTTCGAGCACGTCCTTCCTCCCCGGCCCCTTTGCTTCCCTTGGAGATCTTGGAGTTGTAGTAGATAACTCACTGAAAATGTCGAGACAGTGTGTAACTGCAATAAAGAAGGCCAATGCTATGCTGGGGATTATTAGGAAGGGTATTGTAAACAGATCAGCCAATATCATAATGCCGCTATATAAATCAATGGTGCGACCTCATCTGGAATACTGTGTGCAATTCTGGTCACCACACCTTAAAAAGGATATTATAGCTTTGGAAAAAGTGCAGAAAAGGGCAACACGAATGATAAAAGGGTTGGAACACTTTCCCTATGAGGAAAGGTTAAGGCGCTTAGGGCTCTTTAGCTTGGAGAAACGACGACTGAGGGGTGACATGATTGAGGTTTATAAGATTATGCATGGGATAGAGCAGGTAGAGAAAGAGGTACTTTTCTCCCTTTCTCACAATACAAGAACTCGTGGGCACTCCATGAAATTGCTGAGCGGTCGGGTTAGAACAGATAAAAGGAAGTACTTCTTCACCCAAAGAGTGATTAACACTTGGAATTCACTGCCACAGGAAATAGTGGCAGCTACAAGCATGGACGGCTTCAAAAGGGAATTAGATAAGCATATGGAGCAGAGGTCCATCAGTGGCTATTAGCCACAAGGTATAGATAGGGACTCTGGGCAGAGTGTTGGGCTGGATGGGCCTTTGGCCTGATCCAACATTGGCATCTCTTATGTTCTTATGTATGTATGTTCTTATGTTCCCTCTCCTTTATACCCAGCTCCCTCTCCCAGCACCGTCTCCCAGCCCCGCCTCCCTGTGATTCCTCTCAGCCCTGCCCGCTATGATAAGCTCCGATACCGTCCCTATGGCCTGGATGTGGTCGGATTGGCATAAGAACATAAGAGACGCCAATGTTGGATCAGGCCAAAGGCCCATCCAGCCCAACACTCTGTGTCACACAGTGGCCAGAAATACCAGGTGCCATCAGGAGGTCCACCAGTGGGGCCAGGACATTAGAAGCCCTCCTACTGTTGACCCCCCCCCCTAGCACCAAGAAGACAGAGCATCCCTTGCCCCAGAGCCCCTATCTATACCTTGTGGCTAATAGCCACTGATGGACCTCTGCTGCATATGCTCCATATGGCGTGCAGGGTCTCGTGCATTCGCGTGTTCGTTGTCAGCTTCCGGTCGCTGTCAGCCTCTCCTGCTGCTCCTCGAGGCTCCTTGCTTCGTGGTCGGGCTGGCCCAGGCTGTTGTGCCCCGGCGGCGCTGACAGGGTCCGGCATTGCGAGGTGTTCCTGGTCTGTGGGTCTCCTGGGTGAGTTGGTGGTCGTTGGGGTCCCTGAGGGGTGTGGGTTCCGTCCCAGGATCCCGGAACCGGGACAGGGTGGTTCAGCAGTGTTGTTGTTGTTGGACCTGTCGGCAATGTTCGACACGGTCGACCACCAACTACTAATCCACCGCCTCGCCGACACTGGGATTCAGGGGTTTGCCTTGCAGTAGCTGTCCTCGTTCCTTCAGGGTCGGGGACAAAGGGTGGCCATTGGGGAACAGCTGTCTGGAAGGCACCCGCTGATCTGCGGAGTGCCCCAAGGAGCGGTGCTCTCCCCAATGTTATTCAACATCTATATGTGCCCTCTTGCCCAGATTGCCCAGAGTCACGGACTGGGTTGTCACCAATATGCGGATGACACCCAGCTCTATCTGTTGTTGGACGGCCAGTCAAACTCTAGTCTGGAAGATCTGGACCTGGCGTTGAAAGCTGTGGCTGGCTGGCTTAGAATGAGTTGACTGAAATTGAATCCGACAAAGATGGAGGTCCTGTGCTTGAGTCGGAGCAGACCAAGGATTGGGATCCCACTCCCGACCTTTGATGGGGCACCGTTGGTGCCAGCACCGGAGGTTAGGAGTCTGGGAGTGCTCCTGGATGCCTCCTTAACGATGGAGGCCACGGTAGCAGCTACTGCCAAGTCAGCCTTTTATCATCTGTGGCTGATTAGGCAGTTGGTTCCCTTCCTTGAACACAATGACCTGGCAACAGTGATCCATGCAATGGTCCCCTCAAGACTGGATTACTGTAATGCTCTCTGCATGGGGTTGCCCTTGTCCCAAACCTGGAAGCTGCAGCTGGTGCAGAATGCAGCAGCCGAGCTGTTGTTGGGTCTCCCTATGCAGGAACACATTCAGCCTGCGCTAAAAGCACTGCACTGGCTGCCTGAAGCATACCAAATTCGGTTCAAGGTGGTGGTTCTTACCTTTAAGGCCCTATATGGTCAGGGACCTACATACCTAAGGGACCGCCTTTCCCAAAATGTTCCCCAGAAAGCACTACGATCGGGGTCCCAAAACCATCTGGGCCTTCCAGGCCCTAAAAAAGCTGGGCTGGCTGTGATGAGGGCCAGGGCCTTCTCAGTGGTGGCTCCACACTAGTGGAATGAGCTCCTGGATGACATTGGGTCCCTGCGGGACCTCTTACAGTTCCACAGGGCCTGTAAAACGGAGCTCTTCCACCAGGCCTTCGATTAGGGAGCCACCCCCTCCAACACTGAGGCCCTGGTCCCAGTACCAACACCAACTGAAACATTGTGATCAACAGCCTGTTAAAATCCAAACTACGACGGTAGCGGACTACTTTGGATGCCGTGAATGCCGCCATCGTCTATGAATTGTACTAGCACTTTATGATATGTTTTATTATTATACTGTTGTGGTTTTATTTAATTCTGTGTTTTAGTTGTTTTAACATATTGTGCGTAAGCCGCCCTGAGCCTGCGTTGGCAGGGAGGGCGGGATGCAAATCAAATCAAATCAATAAATAAGTGGAGCCCGTCGGCAACCAGGTTCAGCACAAACACTGATAACACATTAGGTTAAAAACACATTAGGTCAAAAATAACTTGGAAAGGTTGAAGCTCAAAACAGTGTGGAATGAGTAGTGAGCAAAGCAGGCAGTGCCTCCCAGTAAACACACCCCACTGGGGCAACAGAAGCCTCAAAGCAGTCACGCTCATGGAAAGCCTCGTGACTATTGTATGTCCTCTGTTGCTGCCCCACCAAACACATACAATGAAGTAAGATAGGTAGGGTTCTGGCCCTCCATCAGTTTACTTATGGCCAGGGCTTTTTTGGTAGAAAAAGCCCAGCAGGAACTCATTAGCATAATAGGCCACACCCAACAGCAGAAACCTATTACCATATTAGACCACACCCTTGACAGCATAGCTCATTAGCATATTAGGCTACACCCCACATGTTACCAGAAGAGTGGTCATCCAACCACACCCACCTTTTGCTTCTTATTCTGTTTACTTTGTTGTCAAAACCCAGGGCTTTTTTGTAGCAGGAACGTCTTTGCATGTTAGGCCACACATCCCTAATGTAGCCAATTGTAATGAGTTTCTGCTGTTGGGTGTGGCCTATTATGCTAATGAGGTCCTGCTGGGCGTGGCCAACTCAGGAGCCAGCCGGAACTCCGTTCCTGTGCGTTCCTGCCCAAAAATAGCCCTGCTTATGGCAAATTGAATCCCAGCCAACCCTTGTGTATCTAGACTGACGGGAAGGGCTCCCTGGCCTCTTTCCTCAGCATGAGGCACAGCAGGTCGGGTGAGAGAGCCAGGTCTCCACAGTGCCCAGAGGAGGGCGACTTGGCTGTGGAGAAAGGGAAGCAAAACTACCATCACCTCACTGAGGCCAGCTTGCTGATGTGGTGATGGCTGTATTCTTTTTTTTTTTGTTCTCTGCATCCAGCTTGCTCTTCTCCCAGAGGCTGCCCCACGTACTGGAATGACAGGACAGAAGCCACAGAGAAAGTTTTTCTCTGTAACAGTCAAGGGCTGGCCCCCTGTAGTGAGGGACACACAAATCCACACAGTGGGGCCAAGTCACAGCTACAGTTTAGGAGAATCCCCAGACTTGCACAAAAGTCTGACTTCCAGAGTTTCTAAAAGGGACATGCGCGGGCAGTGCACCTTTGGATCCAATCCATTGGTTAGACTGAAACATATCAAGTGTTGGAAAGGATGCGGATCCAAAAGTGATTTCTTCCGCTGTTGGTGGACCTGCACAGCGATTAAAAACTTCTGGTCCCAAGTGTTGGAAGAAATAAAGAAGATGACAGCAGAAGACATCCCACTTGATCCAGCTATCTTGCTTCTTAATTCAAGATATAGCATTGATGAAAACGAAGTAAAAAATACCCAACTAGCCGCCACATTAATAGGCTTTCTGTTGCTGCCTCATGGAAAAATCCTGATCCTCCTTCCATTGCTCCATGGAGAAATAAATGTTGGGACCACTTTGTGATGGACAAAGTAGCAGATAAATACGAGTCCCACACACAAGGGTATGCGGGGTCCCATTCCACATTCATTCGAAAATGGTGTCCTCTCATAACATATTTCACAGAAAACAATGTATTACCAGCACATACTGGCTATGCAGAATGGCTACAGCTATGATAATTTTTTATGGTCTGAGCACTCTCATAAAATACTATTGAGGTTCTTCTAAAATATATCTGGAATTATTATACGTTACTATTATAGCAATCTTAGAATAATTGGAAAATCACAAGAAAGTGACAAGGATATGGTAATAGGAAGATCCTGCTGACAAGCTAATAGATGGCATCGTGATATATGTATCTGCACTTAGTTTGTATTAATGTTTATACAGTAATCTTGAGATATAATGGGTTTATTTATGCACACTTGACATATCTTTTAATAAAATTAATTAAAACAAAAAAAAATGAATTCAAATAACTAATAATTAAATACTGAGCCCTGCCCCCCAAGATTTTGACTGATGGAAACAGCCAAACTAATCAATCACTACAAAATTCTTCTCTCTTTCGAGACTAATGCCAGTGGAGCACCCAGCTACATGGCAGGAAAAACAGCAACAAAGTTAAGGATAACAAGTGTTTTCTTTACTTGTTAGTTTTTTCATCTTTCCAGCGCTTCTTAGTGGTTATCCCATATGACAAGGCCTACTTGCATTAGCCTTAAGTCTACTGTTTGTGTTAAACACCTTGCGAAGTTTTCCATGTATAGGAAAGCGTATTAAGAAAACGTAAAACTTTTAGACAAACAGATTTGTAATATTTATTTTCCATTGCACATATATAGCTTATATACATGTTAGTAACCTGAAGTTACTGTGTAGTTTTGTTACAGCTGACACATATTAATATACCATGGCAAGAATCAAACTTAAGTATGACTGCATTTTTCTTAAAAAAACACACACCAAGAAATTGCACTTTTTATTAAAGTTCTTTTCCAATCTCTGGAAACCACCCACATCACTAGTAATATGTCATTAGGACTCTCAAGTGTTGCCGTTAATTTGTACACTTTTTCTTTTTAATTCAGCGGGATCATTCTATCCAATTGTGCTAGAAGATGGGACGTACTATGGATCCTCCTGCTACTTCGTCAAGGTTCATTACATGAAATGCACTACAGCTAAGCCATTATACAACTGTTATTCAACATGGAGAAACCACTCTTTAAAAATATGGAAACACGATAAAAAAAAATTCATATGGTGTATCATCAGAAGAGAAAGTGTCGGCGTTCTGCTATGAAGGATGGTCCACTACTTACATAACCGATTTAAAATAAAAATCACAGCATATGAGAGAAAGGGCGGGGCCAACGAGGTTCTTCCAATCTTCTCTTGCAAAGCGTAATCTTTCACTGTTCACAAATGAGGGTTTCTACAGCAAATCTGTTCTCGAAGTGTCGGATCTTCCGGCAGTTACTCACTTCACGTTTATGAATTCCTGGTAGGACAGCAAGCAGGTTATAGAGTTATTTTATTTAGAGGTGGGAAAATGGGAATTACCTTTTTCCCCAATGGAAGTAAAAATGTTAACTTGTCTTTGTAATGAGCTATAATTATCCATATTTGCCACAGGATCATTAGTGGAACGAAGACAGTAGTTCTGCGTCCACCCAGGCTCTAGCAAATACTACCCAACCTCCCGTTTTTACCCTACAGTCGTTCACACATACACACTGTTGGTGAAAGCAGGCCGTGCCTCGTTCCCTAGATACAGTTTCTTCCTTGGTGTTCACTTTCCTACCCAACAGGAGCACAGAGACAACCACAACCCGTAAAAACCATGGCCCTTCCAGCAAACAGCCCTTATATAGAAAATGAAACAGCTATGAATACCACAGCCAAGAGAGCTGGAGTCCCCCACCTTCATCTGACTGAGCACAGCAAAAATTATCTATGCTTAAAATCACACCGGACAACCCTAGATCCCCCTCAAACAGACCAGACATTACTTTGTTTTTAATTTATTGCTAGTGATCAAGGTTGCGGTTTCCATCAAAAGATTCTCTCTCTCCATCTCCCACTACCTCACAGCAACAATCCAATGGATTTACACAATTCTCTTTCAGGATGCCGCATTACCGTTAGAAGCCGTAAATCCATTTAAACACAGCGGCCATAATCCAGACAAAATTAAGCATTGTTCTACCTTGCATTTCAACGGGGAAGATCTGAGCACACACTTAGTATTCTTGTTAGAATGCCCTGACCTGGACTGCCCAGGCTAGCCCGATCTCATCAGATCTCGGAAACTAAGCAGAGTCGGCCCGGGTCAGTACTTGGATGGGAGACCACGAAGGAAGTCCAGGGTCACTCCGCAGAGGCAGGCAAGGGCAAAACGACCTTTGAACATCTCTCACACTGAAAACCCTATGGGGCTACTTAAAAAAAAAAAATTATTGCTAGTTGCTGTTTCCATCAAAAGATGCTTCTTCTCCATCTCCCAGTTTGGTGTAGTGGTTAGGAGCGCGGACTCTAATCTGGGAGAACCGGGTTTGATTCCCCACTCCTCCACATGCAGCTGCTGGTGTGACCTTGTGTCAGTCACAAGTTCTTCCAGAGCTGTTCTCTCAAGAACAGTTCTCGAAAGAGCTCTCTCAGCCCCACCTACCTCACAGGGTGTCTGTTGTGGGGAGGGGAAGGGAAAGGCGATTGTAAGCCACTCTGAGACTCCGAGTGAAGGGCGGGGTATAAATCCAATCTCCTCTTCATCTTCAGCGGCAGAATGGAACTTTCCTGCCTCCCCCTGCAGCCTACCAATCCCCACAAAATGGTGCTCCTGGGGGACAGGGGACCCGGAGGAATGAGATGAAGGTACTTTGCACTAGGAAGGAGAAATTGGAGGAAATTCGCAATCTAGTCTGGATCCAACCTGAGTCACCTAGCTTCATTCCGGCACATCACCCCTTGAAGGACGGAGAGGTGCCAAAAGTGAACCTCTTTTGTGTTCTCAGCAGCGCAATCCATACCTCTCAGAGCTTCCTTGCGCTGCAGTTTGTAGGTCTCCTTGTCACGGCAGAGGCGATAAATAAAAAAGCCCAGCTGATCCACGTTTTCTATGCGATCAGTAACAATCATCTGCTCGTGAATCAAGTACGACTGAGGCAAGTAAGTCCCAGCCTACAGCAAGCAAAACACACAAAAAAGTTATTTAATATACAAAATTTGCCAGAGTCACTTTCATATCAATCTTTTAAAAAAAACACAAAAAGATGTGCTTCGGGCCCACAGAATAATAAGGAAGTTTAGCTAATGAGAACCTTAGATAAAGGAATGTGACCTACTTCTAGCCAGAGGTCATTTCGGGGGGGATCGCGGTTCCCCCGGGTGAGGTACGAGGGGGCGGGGCACATGACGAAGCCCCGCCCCCTGCTTCCAGCCCTCATTCAGCCAGGAGGAGGCAGGAGAAGAGGGAGGGTAAGTTGTTTCCTCCCCGCCTCTCCCCACCCCTGCCTGCCTGGGGCCAGGGAGGGCCTTGGTGGAGCTTCCTCGCACTCCCGCCAGCCTTGCAGGTCCACCGCCGGGCCCCTGATGTCAGGGGGTGTGGCATATGCTAATGAGTTATGCTAATGAGTTCCCCTAGCTCTTTTTCTACGAAATGACCCCTGCTTCTAGCTAACAGAATCAAAACAACGCAAGATGCACTAAGACCTCAGCAACGTCAGTCTTTCAGTTGCCAAATCAGAGAGCTGGTTCTATTCCATTGAGCCTGTAAGGCTGTCTTGTTGTTCATTGTTTGGCCATCCACATTGTCCTTTGGCCAATTTGAGAAGGCTACACTCCAATGCACATTGGGACACAAGACTGGAAAATTGTGCACAAGCATTCTGGAGATGAAGAGGGCTTTTAACAGCTACTAAAAAATTTGGTTCACTCATATTTTGAAAAACACAACTGATGTAATTTCAAACTGCCACTGTTAAGGTCCATCTAATTTCACGTTATTCTTCACTCTTTTGCTTTCAAACCTCCATAGCGACACTATCCCCCAGCCCACACCCTGAAATATAAAGCTGATGAAGAATTGTGTGTATCTGATGAAAAACATGCTGATTAGACAATGACCTATATATGCATTTTATCCATACTAGAACAATATACCCTGTTTTTATATTTCCGGATGAAAAACATGCATTTTTTTAAAAAAACTGGTTAAAACCTAAGAGTACTATTGCAAGCAGTGTTCCCTCTACGCTGAGTTAGTGTGAGGTAGCTCACATTTTTTTAGCCTCCGGCTCACACATTTTTGTCTTAGCACGGGAAGGAGGGTTCCAGACCAAACTAATTCATGCAGTAGCCAAATCGCTCACTCAGAACCTTAATGCCAGTAGACCACAAAGTAGAATTTTTGCTCACAAGACTCCACAGCTTAGAAGGAGCACTGATCACAAGGTAGTGATGATATAATTGTAGGTGGAGGGTAAAGAGTAATCTCAGTAAGTGTTCCTTAATGTGTCTGATAAGTTTAGTATTTTGTGTTCAGTAATTATTGATTTGTTTTTACAGACAGTATATTTTATTGTCTGCCATCCTAGATATCCTTTGGAACAGAAATGCATGGTAAAAATCAACAAAAACAAGTAAATAAGTTGCTGAGACAGATGGGAATTTTTGGAAGAGGACAACTGGCTGCATTTGGTGGTGGTGGTGGGGTATCTGCTGTTTCTTGAGCTGTCAAAAATCCCTGCTGTTTGCAGACAAAGAGTGATATGCCCCTAGAGCGGGGGGGGGGGGCTTCAGGCAGCTCCCTTTCCTCTGCCCTCAAGCAGGGGACAGGCTTTGCCTGGAGGTGGTTAGGCGGTGCAAGGGCAGACTGGCAGCCAGCAGGATTCTGAAAACATTCTGAGAAGCAGGGCTCTTTTTGGGCAGGAAGGCACAGGAACGGAGTTCCGGCTGGCTCCCGAGTTGGCCACGCCCAGCAGGAACTCATTAGCATAATAGGCCACACCCAACGACAGAAACTTACTAGGACTGGCTACATTAGGGGTGTGTGGCCTAACATGCAAAGGGTTCGTGCTACAAAAAAAGCCCTGGGTTTTGACAACAAACAAGGTAAACAGAATAAGAAGCAAAAGGTGGGTGTGGCTGGATGACCACACTTCTGGCAATGTGGGGGTGTGGCCTAACATGCTAATGAGCTGCTCTGTCAGGGGTGTGGCCTAATATGCTAATACGTTTCTGATGTTGGGTGTGGCCTATTATGCTAATGAGTTCCTGCTGGGCTTTTTCTACAAAAAAAGCCCTGCTGAAAAGCATCTCTTGCTCAGAATTAGAATTGGGTGTGGACTCTCCTCCCATGAGTGTCCTTGCTTCACACGAGGATCCTGCTCACAGAACTCACAACACGTGCCATGTGTCTGACCAAGGACAAGTCTTGTCTTGCCCCCTCCCTCCCCCTTTTGGTTTCTTAGCAACGTCAACATCTTCAAAAGTAGACACTGCATTTTTGTTCAATCCTCAAGCCCAGAAGATTGCCTACTCTGGACTTTAGGAGACTCTCTGGGTCACGGGATGTAGATTATGGCACCCGTATGTACAGGGGTCATTTCGTAGAAAAAGAGGTGCATGAGCTCATTAGCATAATGCCACAACCCCTGACATCACTGGAAGTGTGTCAGAAGGCAACACCCACCACTCAGGCTCCACTTGGTCTTAAAGGTGCCACTGGACTGTTTTGGATTGCTAGCTGGAGGGGTGGACGTGCAGATCTGCCCTCACAGAGGAGGGAGAGCTTGTGCCTGAAGGCAGGCCGGGTGGGGGGGCCTCTGGAACTTACCTGGCTGCTTCTTGCTCCTCGTGGCCCAACTGAGGGCTGCTGGGAGCAGGGAATGGGGCTTGTTGCATGTGCCCGCCCCCTGGGCTCCTTACTGCTGGAGCTCTACTCCTGTGCACTCCTGCAGGAAATGACCACTGCGTACGTATAAGTCTAACCTAGGATCCCCAACACAGTACCTGTGGACACTTTTCCTGTTGCTCATCACGGGTGGGTGGGGCTAAGTTGGGCTTTTGTCCAGCAAGGCTTCTGATTGGCCACTGGAGATTTGACTGGCTATGCAGATTTTTTTAAAAAATGCCGTTTCAGCAGCAGCTGCCACCGCGACACAAGCAACTTTACTGTGTGGCTGAAGTTAAGCAGTGGCAGACATTGTATGACGGGCACCACCTCGTGCAGAGCCATTTTGTGGCTGCGGTCACCACACCGTGTCAGAATTCGAAAGGTGCACACAGGCTTGGAAAGGGTAGGGACCCTTGCTCTGTTAAATTTAAAATTCAGTTAATGGGGGAAAGAACTCACAATTACCTCGTTGATGTATACTGTTTTATGGGTGGGATCTGCAGTTAACTTTGGATCTGAATTGGCATCTAGTATTCAGCCTGTGGAAGGGGACTTCCCCCTCCAGCTGCCGCCACCCACAGCTCTCTGAAAAGGCTTGAGATGCAAGGCAGAGGGGGAACCAGAAGCTACAGGTGCAGCCCACCCATCCCTTGCCTATCATTCCTCGAAGCGGCACTCTGGATCCGATCCCATAGTACTTTGTGCTCACACAGACTTTTCTAACAATTTACAGGTTTAACAGATACAGGTGACTACGTTACGAAGAGGCTGGCTGCAATTTGATCATACCTTGATATTGATCAGCAACTCCAAGAAGTTTTTAGGCGGCATAACCACCGACGTGTTTAGAGGAATGACGTAGCACTTATCTAGGCTAAGATCAAGGTAAGCTGTGAGTCTCTGATGAGGAAATGCAGATCATCGTGTTAGTCGTTTTGGAACAAATTTAAGTGAGTAACAAACTCTAATTAGCCACCATTTTTTCCTGTTGAAGTCTATCCCATAGACTGATTGTCAAAAGCATTTTGGGGTATGCCCAAGACACAGCTTCCATTATTTTCTATATCGGCTTTCACAATTCAATCTGTGCAGTGGATAGGATGGTAAAGTTCAACGTCAGGCTGAAGATTTCGAGAACCATTTTAATGCTCCATCATGTAACAAACTATCTGCAAGTAAAAAACTAGAGGGAAAACACATTTCCTACGGTGCTACTTTTACAAAATTCTTTATAGAGAAAAGCATTAAAACTAGTTTATCATCTTAAGACTCTACCATTTCACTGAGCGGCAAGCACAAAGCAGGCCTGATACGGCAGCTGGCAAAACATAACATCAATCGCGTAATTTATGCTGTTTTAATTTATTAAAAAATGCCATGAGAGACTATCACACAGCCGAAGTACTTTGTATGAATTAGAATTCTTCACATTCAAATGAGTTGGATCCATACGGAATCACCGTTAGATACAGCCAAATCATCCAAAACAGCGGGCGACATCAAATTATTCTTTAATGCAGTTTTTTTAAAATTCAGCACACTGAAACACCCAGTTCTTGGTCCTGTAGGACCTCAGATGAACATGCAGGGGTTGAGAATTCTGAAATGAACTCCGACTGCTATGTTAACGCGGCCTGATTTATGCAGCCCATTATACAAAGCAGACAAATTGGCACTTTGCGTATCCCCTCCCAAACAGAGTCTTTAAATAACAAAACTGGGGGAGAGGAGGAATCTTTCCATAATACAGATTTTTTAGAACCCTGAAAACCTTTCCCCACTATTTCTTTGTCTAGGACAACAGCTAGGAAAACAAATTAGGTCCTTGGTTAATGCCTGGGATCTGTGTCACTTGCAGGTCCACAAACAAACCTGTCTGCTTACACTGGATCTAGCATGTGACTATGCTGTGCAGCAAGTCTGCTCCCACCCCTGGTGACACTTGCATACCATTTGCTAATGCAAACCCTGCTTTCAAATGAGCAAGGAAGTGAAAGAAAGGACATGCTCCGATTACACCTGGAGCTTCTCAGGTGATCCTCACCCTTTGAAAATCATGAACGATATCGGCCGGATCGCTGTCCGCAAACTCTGGAATGGGCACACTGATGAACTCCACGTCCTCCTCCTCCAGGATCTGAATGTTCTCTTCAATTATCTGGTAACGAGGAGCTGGAGCGCCCACGTCGGGTTCTGTTAGGGTCAAGCCATCCTCGATATACTTTATCCCACAGAAGTAGACACCACTTTCCTAAAAAGATAAGCCTAAGTTAAAACGCAAAAGTATTACGCAAGCTCCTGGACTGTTCTGTCTTGATGAGCTTTAAACGATGCCTCGGCCCCCTTTCCGTTCTCTCGCCTTCCTCTGAGTGAGGAGGGAATATTAATATCACTGTCACGGTCTGAGTAAAAAGACACCTGCCGGGGCTCTCTGAGCAAAAAGACAGGCCAGCAGCCCACTCAAAGTGCTTGTCTAGCAAATCCAGTCACCAAACCCTTCATGCTACAAGCGCAACGGAATGAGTGAAAGGGACATCCCTCTGCTCAGAAGAAGGAACAGGGCGAGCAAAAGGTGTAAACGAAAGAATCCGCTTCCCTCTTGGGTAACATGTTCTTGCTTCCAAGATTCTCAGATATTTTAAGAATTATGATGATACTGGGATGGCACACAGATGCGACTCAGATCACAGGGGCTGCTAACCAATATTCCCTCTAAGCTGTGGAGTCTTGTGAGCAAAAGTTCTACTTTGTGAGCTACTGGCATCAAAGTTGTGAGCGAGCGTGCTTCATCAATTAGTTTGCTCTGGAGCCATCCTTCCTGGGGTAAGACAAAAATGTGTGAGCCGGAGGCTAAAGAACTGTGAGCTAGCTCACACTAACTCAGCTCAGAGGGAACACTGTATGCTAACCCCAATTGCACATGCATGCAGGGTGGATTTTAAAAAAAATGGTTTTTTAAAAAACCAGATTTTTATTTAAATTGAATTTTGTTTGATAAAATGCTGTCTGAGGAAAAATCTATCTAAAGATAGCTTTCTGTTTAAGATACAGTATAGCCCAAAGGTTCTTCATCATGAAATGAGGATTAATTTTTAATTACGCAGTATGAGACTATATTCATGCAATTTATTTTTTTTAAAAAAATTGTAAATAAATTTCATTAATTCATTCATTAGGGCCCCAGTGTAATTCTCCCCCAAAGGTTTCTGTGTTATTTGCAGTAAATTTTCTATACCATCACAGATGCTTGGTTCTGCCGTTCTCAAAACTGTGAATTTGTGTCTGCAGAGATAATATGCCTCTTCTTAACAAAAAATGTTTTTAAATAAACAGAGTTGAGAAAGAGACCTCAATCCTAATGTTCCTCTGCAAATCTATATACACAGACTCAGCCCTTTAACTCCTAAGTGCTAAGTTTCAAGGAGCAGAGAAGATTGTTTGGGGTGGAATAGAGCTGGAAAAGGAGGCGCTTTAGTCTTAGCCATTCTAAAGTTTCTGTTATTGCTGACTGCTCTACTTCTGGCAGAACCGAAAAAGAATTAAGTCAACTGAATTTTCCAGGTGCAAATGCAAATTGTTAGTTCCACCTTGTAAGTCTTGGCAGGCTTGACCTTGTAAGTCTTGGCAAGCTTGACTCCTTTGCCTTGTTTAGTTATATGAACTTTTGGGGGGAAATCTATATCTACTAGGACTTTGGAGATTTGCGGCTTGGAGAACAAAGGAGACACAATAGTATTCCCAAAGACCCTAGCTGGGAAGATCCCTCTAGTTCCAAGAAAGGTTTTCTACGAAATAACAGTGAAGGTATTTTTGGGCTGTTAAAACATCTCTGTGTTTGGTTCGAACTGTTCAGCCTTTCTGTCAAGGATAAGTCTATCTGGCTGTGATTCTCTGGAAATAGTGTTCTTCGGTGGACGGTAGCTTGTTTTTTAGAATCCCAGTTAGGTGTCTGACTCTTATACTGACAGACAATTAAGCAAATCTTGTGTGGTGGCAATGTCAGATTATACAGCTTCCTATTTTCTTCTGTTTCAGGTCCAAATCAAAATAGTCTCTTTCAGCCTCAGAAGAGCCGGCACCTACAGGCCTCATTTAATCTTGGCACAGTCCTTGTGAGTTGTTTGGAGTTAATTTGTAAAAATCAGATCAACAGTTTCGGCAGTCAGAAGGGAAAGCGCTTCTGTTTGCTGTTGTTGTCCAGTTGCACAGTCGAGTCGGACTCTAGTGCATTGTTAGCTCCCTCTGCCCTTCTTGCTCCTTGTGGTAAGTCTTGTGGTGGGCTGTACATTTCTGCAATTGGAGTTCCCTGTGAATTTGAGAGATCAGCTAGAGGAGCATAACGGTTGGCAGTTGGTGTGTTGAGGATTATGGTCTCTTTCGGAGTAAAATAGTCCTCTGTTCTTTTCTGTTTACAAACAGGGCGTGTGGGTGACGTGCTCTTTCTCTGAGACCTATCTCTTTAGCCAGGAGCTTAAACACTTAAATCTGTTCTACTATATCTTCAAAGCTTTGAAGCTTTAAAGCTCTCTGGCATTATATTTGGCAAGAGTCAGTAGAAGAACAGAGGATCGACTCCAGAAAATAATTAATTACAGCTGTGGCTCAGCTTCTCGGGCTTATCACAGCAGGATGATTCAAGGTAAACCCCGTTGTTTAATTATAGTAAGATAACAGATCGTTTCCTTCCGTTTCTAAGTAGGATAGTTGTAGTTTTATGAGGCAGATGCCAGTTTGGGGAATTGAGAGAAATTGGAAGCAACCAAGGTGAGTCAAATAAGATAAAATACAATTATAACTTGCAGAGAGTCGTAGCCGGAGCTTTCATCTTGGATGAGGAAGTTAAGCACGAAGTTTGAGGAGGGAGGGGCAAGCAGTACAAATGAAAGTGAAACTTTTTGTGCAGAATACTCCAGAAGTCTTGTTCTTTGTGAGTGTGTCCCCATGGATGTTTAAGCAAATACAGGCATATATATGCTGTATAATGTTATCGTTTCAGTTACACAAAACAATTTAAATTATTATTGTTATGGGTAATGATTATTTTTCTCCTTCCAATAAAGTACAGCAGAAAGGTTGACCGAATATGAACGATAACTTATTAAATCGGAGACAGTTCATCTCACAACAATTTCATAATTATCTATTTCAAGTAGTAAATAATCACTCATTTTCTGATATACTGGTAAAACTAATTTACCGTTAATTTTCAGTGATTCAGTAAATTACTCCTAGGAGTAAGCCCTCCTTATGAAGACTTGAATAGGATTCTGAGTAGACCTGCTTAGATTTACTCCGTAAGTGTCTCTATATTGCAAGCGGTGAATTGAAGCACATCAACTACACTGTGGCCAATATCTCACTGCGGGGCGGAATAGCCAACTCAGAGCAAGCCTAGAGTCACCTGAAAGAGCAATTTCTGCTTTATTTTAATACTTCAGAAGCTCAAAAAATTGAAATGAGCAACAAGTTCATGAGAGAGGAGCAACAGCTCAGTGGCACAGCACAAGCTTTGAATGTAGAAGATCCCAAGTTTAATCTCCAGAATCACCAATTAAAGGCATCACAGGAAGCAGGACCCAGACGGATTTCCCGGTCTCAGACCTTAGAGAGCTGACGACACTCAAGATAGACAGGTTCTACGCTAGGTGGAACAACAACCAGTGTTTGTCTAAGGCAATTACATATGATCATAATGCCATTTCTGAATGCTACACGGGCATTTGTATAGTCTGCAATGGGTACTCTGCTTCCAGGCCACTTAAAAAGACCCATGTAATGTTTACAAATGACAAAGTCATATATATATATTTTTTTTTTAAACCCTTCCAATTTCAAATTTTTGATTTGGCCCTGTGATTCCAAACAGCCTCTATCCCAGGCCCATAGCCAAGATTCTGTGGCTTGTGGGGCAAAAAATTTTCTGGTGGGGCTGAAGTTCTCAGTGCAGAAAGGTCAGAATTCTGAGGATTAGGACTCAGCTACTGTGGAATCAAGTCTTTTAAAATCAGAGCATAGAGGCTTCTGCAAATCTTAGCTCCAGAGTGTGACGACAGCAGGCTGAGAACAGGTGGGTGGGTGGGTGGGAGGGAGGAAAATAAATTTTCTAGTAGATGGTAGGCATGACATTGGAAATACTTATTTGGGTTTGGCCAGGGTAGAAGCTGAAGAGAGCTTTAAGGCAGACTCTTCTCTCTCTGAGTCTTCTCAAGCTGCCTATTCTACATGGGTGTTCTTAACCATTTAGCCAATAGAAAGCTGATATTTCTGCCAGTCTAAGCAACAATTCTGATAACAAGCCAGCAGGTGAGGGTGATGACTTCTATAATCAAGAAAGCTAATACTTAGGTAGAAAAACTCTCTTAAAGGAGACCTGTTTCTTGACACAGAGTTAGAAGGTATCCTAGGGGTCACCTACTCCAACCCCCTTGTTCAGTGCAGAAATTAGTCAACTACAGCACCCCCACTCTGCTTAAAGGAGCACATGCCTTTAAAAATGTTTTTAAATGATTGAAAAAAGCATTTACAGGAGAAATTCTTGGGGGTCTGTTCCTTTAAGAAAGGGGGCAGAGCCCCCAAAAGCCCCACTGTGGCTTTTGGACTGCAAAAATAACTCAATTCAGATATTTTAATAATCTGCTGGAAACATTTCAAATACTTTCTGATGACACACTCGCCTATAAAGACCTGTTGTTGGTCTAACAAACAGGAAGCACCTTCACAACCTCTTCTACCGGCCAGGTAGGAAGGATGAACTTCTATTCTGTCCTATATCATCCTAAAGTCAAATGTTATCTAGAGTGTGCTTTGTTTTTTGAGCAAGTTTTGTCAAATATATCAAAACTGTCCAAACGGAAAGACTATCCAATTTGATGTCCTTGTTTCCACATGAAGTCGGTAATACTTTAAATCGCCAACACAACTGAAGCAATTCATTCAGCTTACCTGATGTGAAAAATACTTGTACAGATAGGCACCCCCAAGTATCACAACGGCAAGCATAAAAGCCAGCCCAAAGCACATACACCAACACCAACACCAAGCTCTCCTTTGTCGAACAGGCACCACGGCCTCAGGATCCTACAGATAAAAGGAAAACAAAACAATAAGTCTCCACAAAGTTGTGGTGTGATTAGGCGAGTCCAGAAACCAACCCAGTTTGAATACTGGCAAGGCTATTTTTGGGCAGGAACGCACAGGAATGGAGTTCCGGCTGGCTCTCGAGTTGGCCACGCCCAGCAGGAGCTCATTAGCATAACAGGCCACACCCAACAGATGAAACTCATTGGAATTGTCTACATTAAGGGTGTGTGGCCTAACATACAAAGGAGTTCCTGCTACAAAAAAAACCCTGGGTTTTGACAACAAACAAGGTAAACAGAATAACAAGCAAAAGGTGGGTGTGCCTGGATGACCACACTTCTGGTAACATGGGGGGTATGACCTAATATGCTAATGAGCTGTACTATCAGGGGTGTGGCCTAATATGCTAATGAGTTTCTGCTGTTGGGTATGGCTTATTATGCTAATGAGTTCCTGCTGGGCTTTTTCTACAAAAAAAGCCCTGAATACTGGCATCCTCATTCCTACCTCCTTTACTTGCACTTGAGTACGCAGCTGTTCAGCGGGGTGGGGAGATAGTTATTCTCGAACTGCAAGGGCCGTTCCAACAAAAGATGAACTATGAATACACTGCCTACTCAAGGTGGAAGAGCAAAAGCTTGCAGTGGAGCTTCACTGTTAAAGGTTAGCCAGATTTTGTGCATTCTGTAATTTCCTTGGGTATGCCAGAAGCTTTCTCCTGCAAGTACCAACATCTCTGGGCTACAAATCTTTCCAACAAAGGCAAAGGTTGCCACAATCATCTGCTTTTTACACAACTTCTGTTTCTCTCCGATACCACCCTTTGCTGCCAGTGAGAGCTAATGTACCACATGGCATGCCTGTGTCTCCTCCCCGGGGAGCTGTTGTTTCAATGGCTGTGTATTTTGCCATCACGAGCCAAGTCCTCAGACGAGTTTCTTCACATAAGCCATTCCAAATCATTCCAGTGCTAGGACTCTGTATTCCTTCTTCAGCTGCAGCAAACGCCCTCCCTAAAACCGAGGCCTGTAAATGGCCTTCCCATGAGAAGCGACGCACTTGAGCATTTGCTTCAGAAAGAACGCAACGCTCCACTTAGCTTCGACTTTTAGCTAGCTTACACAATAAGTACAGTACAGGTCAAAAGGGCGGATGTTTTCACCTTGGGGTCGGCAGGGAAGCGGAGAAACAACAGCTGTGTCAATTCTTTTTTCAGCAAAAGCAAAAGAGAGCCGCTTCGAGGCTTAAAGTGTGACAGTGGGGAGAAAGCAATGGGGAAGGGGGTAAAAGCACAGGACTGGTGGGTTTGGGAAAGGACTTTGATGTGGCGCCATGTTGGAGATGCTTCTGCATGGAGGAAGAAGAAGAAGAAGAGGAGGAGATTGGATTTATACCCTGCCCTTCACTACCCAAAGGTGTCTCAGAGCGGCTTACAAACTCATTTCCCTTCCCCTCCCCACAACAGACACCCTGTGAGGTAGGCAGGGCTGAGAGAGCTCTTGACAGAAACGGCTCTTTTTCAAGAACAGCTCTTATCAGAGCTATGGCTTGCCCAAGGCCATCCAGCCAGGTGCAAGTGGAGGAGTGGGGGAATCAAACCCGGTTCTCCCAGATTAGAGTCCACGCACTGAACCACTACACCAAACACTACACTGCAGCAGCATGGGAGGTTGGGCAGAATTAAGACAGCAAGAGACCCTTGAAGTCTTATAAGGGACTGAAGTGGAAGAACTGCTGCATTGCTTATTATTGTGAGAGCTCCAAATACATACATAGCAGACCCCGTTTCTCAAGAATGCTTCTTCGAATTCAGAAACTTCCTCTCGCAAAGGGTTTGACTAGCTGCAGAGCTGTCCATGAAAATACTTGTAGCAGAGAAATTCATTCATGCCTTGTGATGACAGCGAGCCTGATTTCACATCTGAATTATGCACATAGTTCCCCAGCGTGGGTCATGGGTAGAGTGCTTGAACTAGGATTTGGGAGAACCAGGTTCGAATCCCTGCTCTGCCATGGAAGCCTGCTTGGGCCAGTCACACACTCTCAGGTTGACCTACCTCACCAGGCTGTTGTGAGGGTAAAATGGAAGGGCGAATTACATAAGACACCTTGGGTCCCCCACCAATGTTCCCTCTAAGCTGTAGAGTCCTGTGAGCAAAAATTCTACTTTGTGAGCTACTGGCATTAAAGTTGTGAGCAGGTGATTTGGCTACTGCATAAATTAGTGTGTTCTGGAGCCCTCCTTTCTGAGCCAAGACAAAAATCTGTGAGCCGGAGGCTTAAAAACTGTGAGCTTACTCACACTAACTCAGCTTAGAGGAAACACTGGTCCCCACTAGGGATAATGCTTGGGTATAAATGAAGTAAATAAATAAAGCTGGGCTGCTGGAGGCAATCGGTTTGTCTAGCCCAGCCTCCTGGAACTAAGACTGACGCCCAATCAAGTCTACGAGACTGACTTGCATCACCCATGTTGTTGCAACCTGCCACAAGAAGACACCGAGGTCCACAAAAAAACCAAAGCAGTTTCCAGACTGCATAACTTTGTCTAATTCTTAAGCGTACTTGCAGGAACGGTCAAAAGTTCATCAAAACAAAATTTCATCCGTTCATCCTGCGAGACAGCCGTTCTGCATTACAAGCATACAAAGCCTGGTGCCCTGGGTATACAGTGTATGTCCCGGATATTTTTACTTCACATACTCTAGGAATCCGCCCCGGAACTAAAAACAGATTCCAGAAATTAAACCCTGCTCCAAAATCATATTCCAAGCCCCTCAAGGAAGATACTTCCAACTTCAATAAGATTTCCTAGTAATATGTATTTTCTTTTCGAGGAGAAACTTCTGCAAATATTGGATAGGTACAACCAGGGCTATTTTTCTGCAGGAACGCACAGGAACAGAGTTCCGGCTGGCTTCAGAGTTGGCCACACCCACTACAGCCAAAACCTCTGCGTGTGTGGCTACAGAGGGAAGGCCTGGAGAGCGCCCCTCTATGACTCCGAGGCGGGCAGGCCAGGCCTCCCCATGCCTTCCCCAGCCTGTCCAAGGGCTGGCTTGCCTGGGCTCCCTGCAGCCGCGGGGCACCCAGGCAAGCCAAGGGAAGGCATGGGGGTGTGGCCTAATATGCCAATGACCTGCGTTGTCAGGGCTGTGGCCTATTATGCTAATGAGTTCCTGCTGGGCTGTTTCTACAAAAAAGAACCCTGGGTACAACAGTTACAGCTTACAGGGTAAAAATTTTACAGGATGTTGGGAAGTATAGTTATATTGTACTAACCCAGGCTAGCCTGATCTTCTCAGGTCTTGGAAGCTAAGCAGGGTCGGCCCTGGTCAGTACTTTGATGGGAGACCACCAAGGAATGCCAGTGCCACGAAGCGGAGAAAGGTGATGGCAAACCACCTCTAAATGCCTCTTGCCTTGAAAACCCTATTGGGTCACTGTAAGTCAGCTATGACTTGATGGCAAAAGATAAACAAACAAAAAACTGTACGTGTATAAACATTACTTACATAGTATTTGCATTTTATAAGCAGTGCAGGAAAGGGGTGGCAGTGAAGAACGGGAATTCTGAGATGGTTCTTAGCTCCAAAGAGCCGAATTCTAAACCTGCCTCTTTTGGCTCCTATTTTAGTTCACTTCAACTCTGGCCTAATGTCTCAGGCAAGGGCTTTTTCTCCATCTTGTCTGTGCAGGGGCCATGCCTCCTCGTCCAAAGGCCTCCCCACCCCCACATCCTACTACAGAATATACACAGAATGTGGGCACCAGTCCGTTTTATTTCCGCCTGCTCCCCATTTCTACACACAGCTCCCCTAACCACTGGACTGAAGGGATTAGAAATGAGAAGGACTGCTCTTAACTCTGCCTGCAAGCCTCTATGACCATATTCTGGGTGGGGGGGGGGAGCAAGAATTGGTTCAATGCTGTTAGCCATGTGGTCACAACGGTTTCTGTGCATACTTGGCAGGAGAGTTATCCTAGAAAAAGAGGTGCAGGAGCTCATTACCATAACTCATTAGCATAACTTATTTGCATATGCCACACCCCCTGACATCACCGGAAGTGTGTCAGAAGGCAACACCCACCGCTCAGGCTCCACTGGACTGTTTCGGATTGCTAACTATTGGGGGGGGGGGAGCGTGCAGATCTGTCCTCGCAGAGGAGGGAGAGCTTGTACCTGAATAAAACTTGGTCTTAAAGGTGCCACTTTTTGGACTGGGGGGCCGGGGGGGGGCTCTGCAACTTACCTGGCTGCTTCTTGCTCTGACTGAGGGCTGCTGGGAGCAGGGGGTGGGGCTTGTTGCATGTGCCCACCCCCTGGGCTCTTTACTGCTGGAGCTCTGCTCCTGTGTGCTTCTGCAGGAAATTACCCCTGGTTATCAGTGGGTGATACCGTGATTGGCAGTGACTGCTTTGTAGCCATGAAGTCTGTGGAAGTGCCTGCCACCATTGCTGTGCTAGCTTTTCTCGTCTCAAAATATATACAAAGGCCTGGGCAAAATGGCTGCACATTGTAGGAATTTGATCAGAACGTGTGGGTCGTGAGCTACTAGAAGATAATGACAACTGGAGAATATATTAACGCATTACCAGATTAAGGTAAATTTTGCAAAAGGAAGTGAATTATGTCAATCATGACCCACACTCAAAAGTCTGCATATATCAAAACGGGTATGCTAAATGACATTAAGAGGACCGAAAAAACAGCAATGAAAAGCTATGTTAGCACCTGGCCACTGGACACTGCGAGACCAGCAAAGTCTACCAGATCTAATTAGAAAATTCCCATGTAACACTCCTCCCCAAAGCCTTCCTTTCCTGAGGATGGCAGCATGTTTTCTCTTGGCATCACTGAACAAATTTGATGGACGCTGACTGTGTACAGACAGACCTAAGGAAAATGATGACACATTTGCATGGATTCTTGACTTCTTTTGAATATAAAATATCTTGGTAGGATGATGAGGGAAAGTCAAAGCTGCTTTTTTACTACTGGAGTCAGGAAGCAATTTACCCTGACGCTAACGAAAGGCGGAACTGAGATAGGGACAACTAACGAGAATTAATTCCCGTAACTGCTTTCTTTGATTTAAATGGCCTTTCCCAAATTTTCCATAGTTTGAGTCCAAGCATTCAAAATAAACCACTGACATTTCAGGCTGCTATCCACTGAAACAAGCTTTTTATTTTAATTTGCAGCTACGTTGGAGGTCAGCTACAGCTCTATCAATATTTGTTTCCAAAGTCAATTCTACGTTAATATATTACTCCAAAAGAAAGGCCCCAAACACCAATTCCCTCTCTATTCCCCGCAAAGGAAGGGCAAGATATTGTAGAAACAGAAGAAAATCCTGTGATAACTGCTCCTAAACCACTAACTTTAGGATTAGAATGTAAATCAGAAAGCTAAACAACAGTGAAATTTTTTGTCTGTGATTTTTCCATCTTGTCTATATAATTGTGCTTCAGACTAGGCCAAGCAGTAAAGTTAATCTCAGAAGTCTCACAGGCAAGGCGCAAGACCGAAATTAAATTCCAGAGCACTGTAGAATTTATAATCTCGTGAGCTAAGAACTTAATTTATTAGCTAAAATGTCTGAGGGAAGTGCCAAATAAATTATGAAGACCATGTCCCAACTACTCTGCATATGAACATTTTCCCAGACACTAACATAATACATTCTGCTAAATACGACTAAAGGAAGAATAAAAACGGAAATCAAACTAATAATTCTTCTTACAGTCCCTTTTCCCCACACAGTGAATCGACACTGTAAAGACTACTGACGGAATTAACTCTCAGCCTTAGCTCTCCCCTCTACCACCCAACCTGCCCCATAAAGAATTCTCAATTTGATTTCCGTATCTAAAGAAATGAGTGGTGACTCATCGTAAAAGTTGTTCCTCTTTAAGGCTCTGCTGAACTGTCTCGTATTGATGCTGACTGGCTCCCTTGTGGTCAAGGTGAGATTCAGACTAGAGATTTCTCCGCTCAGGCATTTAGCCATTATTATGCTATACTAGCACTCAGAAATCTGACACCATATAATATTTCAAACAGCTGCACAATCTAGACAGTTACAAAACACATAAAAGCTGTCCAAATGCAGTATCTGTTTTGTACGCTACTATCCTCCATGTCATTTAGGAAATGTAGCTCCTTTAGTGCATATTAAACCCCTTCCATTTTAGACAGAAGCTCAACAATGACAAACCTGGGGCCTTAGTAACTTTATGTGCATGGATTCAATAACTCAAAGTCCATTTGCTGGTTTTCTGTGGCGTTGCAGCTCAGTGGCATATCACGGCACAAATAGAGTCGTAAATTTTTATTTTTCTGTAGGTTTATATGCCAACTCTTCATAGGCCTGCTCATGGTGGTTTACAAACAACTTAATTTTTAAACTCAGGATGACAGGAGGAAACATTTCCAGAATGCTTCGATCTACTATCATCACGACCCCCTAACACTGGCCATCAAAACCTGTGGAGTAGCGGTTAAGAGAAAACTCCCTCTAAGCTGTGGAGTCTCGTGAGCAAAAATTCTACTTTGTGAGCTATGGACATTAAAGTTGTGAGCAAGTGATTAGGCCACTGCACAAATTAGTTTGCTCTGGAGCCCTCCTTCCTAAGGCAAAAACGTGTGAGCCGGAGGCTAAAAAACTGTGAGCTAGCTCACACTAACCCAGCTTAGCGGGAACACTGACCTTAAGACTGTCAGATATCATGGATACCCAGGTTTGAATCCCTACTTGTGCTATAAATGCCTGCTGGCTGGGTGACCTTGGGCCAGTCACATTCTCTCCACCTAACCTACCTCACAGGGTTGCTGTGAGGATAAAATAATGGAGCCCGACAGGAGAAGGCTGTAAGCCACTTTGGATCCCCACTGAAGAGAAAGGCAGGGCACAAAATGAATAAAATGAAGCAAACCTCTGCTGCCAGGCCAGCAATTACTAATTTTTTGGACACAACTGCAAGAGGAGGCTTTGCGGCAACAAAACCTTTAAGGCTCCCTGTTTAGCTTTGGTCCTGCAGCCTCCAACGATGACCCCTCCCCAACCAGTGCTCCCTCTAAGCTGTGGAGTGTCTTGTGAGGAAAAAATCTACTTTGCAACCCTCTAAGCTGTGGAGTCTTGTGAGCAAAAATTCTGCTTTGTGAGCTACCAGCAGTAAAGTTGTGAGCAAGCGATTTGGCTACTGTGTAAATTAGTTTGCTCTGGAGCCATCCCTTCCTGAGCGAAGGCGAAAATCTGTGGGCCGGAGGCTAAAAAACTATGAGCTGGCTCACCCTAACTCAGCTTAGAGGGAACACTGTTTGCAAGCTACCGACATTAAAGTCGTGAGCAAGCGATTTGGCTGCTGCATAAATCACTTTGCATCGTGGCTTCACCTTTCACTTAGCTATACCTGAATCTTTGACAACACAGCACACTAACTGACCCCGGATATCCAAGATCATGCTCCTATACATGTACATGTCAGTATACAGTACTCTCAGGCAACTCACACATCCTTGTAACAACTATGCTGAACCAAAATTCCAGTTCTCCATCACAATTGCACTATTAACCCTTCTGTCCTTAAATTCTGAAGTTTACCTAATCCTATTTGTCTTGTTACTCTGAAACACTGCATGTTGTTTAGTTGTTGATATTCAATTGTTTGCACTCAATTTCAAAAAAAATTATAAAGAAACCGTAAAATAAAATAAACAAATCAGTTTGCGCTGGAGCCATCCCTCCTGAGCTAAGACAGAAATGTGTGACCCGGAGGCTAAAAAACTGTGAGCTGGCTCACACTAACCCAGCTCAGTGGGAACATGGCCCCAATGCTCCCTCTAAGCTGTGGAGTCCTGTGAGCAAAAATCCTACCTTGTGAGCTACTGGCATTAAAGTTGTGAGCAGGTGATTTGGCCACTGCATAAATTAGGTTTACTCTGGAGCCCCCCTTCCTGAGCGAAGACAAAAATGTGTGAGCCGGAGGCTAAGGAACTGTGAGCTGGCTCACACTAACCCAGCTCAGTGGGAACACGGCCCCCAAGCCAATGTTCCCTCTAAGCTTTGGAGTCCTGTGAGCAAAAATCCTACCTTTGAACTACTGGCATTAAAGTTGTGAGCAGGTGATTTGGCCACTGCATAAATTAGTTTACTCTGGAGCCACAAAAAATGTGTGAGCCGGAGGCTAAAAAACTGTGAGCTGGCTCACACTAACTCAGCTTAGAGGGAACACTGCCCCCAACACCCACCCCCGTTGCAAAGGGCTCTTCGGCGTTTTATCCTTAAAGAAACCCTCCGGGCTTCTGCTGCAGCCTTGCAGGAGAGAAAGCAAGCGAGGCAGCGGCTGCGGTTCCCCCCTGCACTTCAGATCCAGATCTGGGGGGAGTGATAACTGCAGAGTGAGAGGAGGAGAAGGCGGCTTTTAAAGATGGGGGAGAGACGCGGGGGGCGGGGGAGAGAGAGAGCCAAGCCGGAGCCAGCCCGAAGGCGGCCGGGCTAAAATAAAACCTCCTAAAAGTAGCAAAGCAAAAGACAAGCCCCGGTCGTCAGCCATTTTAGATGCGGGAGCGCAGTCGCCAATCCCCGGCGGCCAGACACCTCCACCACCCCCACCCCCGGTCCTCCTCCTCGGCCGCCTCCGCGCCGTGAACACCCCTCCGGAAGAGGCCTCGAGAAGACCCCCGACGGAGCCCCTTCCAGGCCCAGCGCCCCAGCCCTGCAACCGGGGATGGGGGGGGCGCCGCCGACGCCGCTCCCGGGCCTGAGCTGCTGAGGCTGCTGCAGCGGCCTCCTCCTCCTCCTCCTCCTCCTCCTCACCTTGCCGTCGGCGGGCACGATGAGCACCTGGCCCAGGCTGCCGCCCTCCTTCCCCTCCTCGTCCTCCTTCTTGCCGCCCTCCTTCTGCGCCAAGGCCGAGTTGAACGACACCTTCACCATGGCGGCGGCGTTGGCGGCGGCGCTGCTGCTCTCCTCAGTTCTGAGGTGATTCCCGGCAGCTTCCGCCTCACGGCTCCGGCTCTCCTCCTCCCCAGCCAGAAAGCCGTCGGGGGGCTGGAGGCGCTTCTCTGGCTCCGCCCCGGAGGCCAACCGAGCCGCGGCCGGGAAGGGGGGAGGAGGAGGAGGAGGGACGGCTCCGAGGCGAATTTGGGCCGGGGTGGTGGTGGTGATGGTGCTCAGGGACTAGCCTCGGAAGAGTCCATTCAGACGTGCGCTGGGAGATCCGTGTTCGCCCCCCGCCCCCAAGGGCCTGATTTGGATCAGGACCGCCTGGGCTGAAGTGGGGCTTACATTCCCTCTCCTCAGGGTATCTGTCTATCTATGGCTGCTGCCACACACCCTAAGTAATCCACTTTCAATCCACTTTCAGTGCACTTTCAAAGTGGAGTTTTACTGTGTGAACTGGCAAAATCCACTTTGAAAGTGCACTGAAAGTGGATTGAAAGTGGATTACTTAGCGTGTGTGGCAGCAGCCTTATCACATTTATACACCGCCTTGGAGTGAGCTCCCGTCTCTAGTTCCAGCTCCTGCCAACCTAGCAGTTCGAAAGCAAGACATTGCAAGTAGATAAATAGGGACCACTTCGGTGGGAAGGTAACAGCGTTCCGTGCGCCTTGGTGTTTAGTCATGCCGGCCACATGACCACGGAAACGTCTTCGGACAGCGCTGGCTCTTCGGCTTTGAAGGAGATGAGCACCGCAACCCTAGAGTCGGATTCGACTGGCTTTCGAGCAAGGGAACCTTTAGCTTTACCTTTTTTCTCCCCAGGGGAGATTCAAAGCAGCTGTCGTAATTCTCCTCCATTTTATCTAGGGATGCCAGCCCCCAGGTGTGGGACCGGGGGATCCCCTGGGATTACAGCTCATCTCCAGACTGGGGAGATCAATTCTCCTGGAGAAAAATGGATGCTTTGGAAGGTGGATTCTGTGGCATTGTGTCCCACTGAGGTCCCTGCCCGCCCCAGGCTCCAGGAGTTTCCCAACTCAGACCTGGCAACCCTAACGCAGAAGCTTGCATAGGGATGCCATATAGGATCCCATGTCTGGGAATGTTCCACTTTTGACAGGTTCTTATTCACATGATTGAATGTTTTCTCTCACAGTCCCCTGGAATTACAGCTCATCTCCAGACTACAGAGATCAGTTCCCCTGGATAAAAGGGATGCTTTGGAGGGTGGACTCTGTGGCACTGGACCCCAATGAGGTCCCTGTCCTCTCCAGGCTCCATCCCCAAATCTTCAGGAATTTCCCAGCCTGGTTCTGGCAACCCGCTGGTGCCTGGGGGGGAACTGGCAACCCTAATTTTATCCTCACAACAACCCTGTGGGGTAGAACAAAGCTTGAGTCTAGTGGGACCTTTAAGACCAACAAAGTTTAACTCTGGGTATAAGCTTTTGTGTGCATGCACATTTCACCAGATACTGATGACCAACACGGCTACCCACCTGAATCTACCTGTGAGTTGGGTTAGGCTGAGGGTGTGACTAGCCCACTCAGCTTCTGTGGCAGGAGTAGGGATTTGAACCTGGGTCTCCTAGATAGTTGTCTGACAAGGACATGGGGGGGGGAACGACCATGTCTGGGATGTTCCACTCTTGACAGGTTCTTATTCAGGTGGTTGAAAGTTTTCTCTCACAATATGGAGAATATTCATGTGTGTTTTTTAAAATCTGTACAGGTAGAAGCATAGACCAGAACACTCCCACCTGATATTGAGAGGCGCCCTTCCACAAGCAGGGAAACTTTTTGCATGGACCAAAACAACAACAACCTAGGTAGCCCCGTGGGTCCTTCGCAAACTCTCAAAACAAAAACCCTTTAATAACTTTAATTAAGTTGTGCTTTCCAGCGTTTACCGTCACAACAACCCTGAGGGAAGGTTAGGCGGAGATTGTGTGATTGGCCCAAGGTCACTCTGTAAGCTTCCATTCAAAACCAGGTCTTCCAGATCCTCGTCCAACCACTATACCCAGGGAGTTCAACGGGGCCATGAAATGTGGGAGGTAAAAGGTGACATGATGCAATTGCAAACATTCAAATCAGGAAAAATACACAGATGGTTTATGAGTTAACACCCTCCATGGGAGGAGGATTGGTTTTGTTCAAGGCTCCCCATAGAGGGAATTTGAACCTGGTGCCAGAGGGCATTCATTATGCCACATAGGCTGTCAGGTAGATTCAGGTGGGTAGCTGTGTTGGTCCGAGGCAGCAGAACAAAGTTCGAATCCAGTGACTTCTTTAAGACCAACAAAGTTTTATTCAAGGTATAAGCTTTCCTGTGCACACATACTTCTTCAGGTACATTGAAATGGAAGTTACCAGCCTACACATATAGGTAGAGAATGAGTCTGACTCTTCGTGACCCCATGGACCACATCATGCCAGGCCCTCCTGTCTTCCATCATGCTCCGAAGTTTGCTTAATTTCGTGTTTGTTTGCATCGATGACACTGTCTAACCATCTCATCCTTTGCCGTCCCCGTCTTCTTTGACCTTCAATCTTTCCCAGCATCAGGGTCTTCTCCAGTGAGTGCTCCCTTCTCATTTGGTGGCCAAAGTACTTCAAGAGTCTTCTCCAGCACCATAGTTCAAAAGAATCGATTCTTCGGCGCTCGGCCTTCCTTATAGTCCAACTCTCGCAGCCATACATGACTACTGGGAATACCATTGCTTTGACCATGCAGACTTTTGTTGGCAGGGTGATGTCTCTACTTTTTATTATGCTGTCTAGGTTTGCCATCGCTTTCCTCCCAAGGAGCAGCCGTCTTTTAATTTCATGGCTGCAGGCACCATCTGCAGTGATCTTGGATGAAGTCTGTCACTGCTTCCACGACTTCCCCTTCTATTTGCCAAGGAGTGATGGGGCCAGATGCTATGGTCTTAGTTTTCTGATGTTGAGTTTCAAGCCAACTTTTGTGCTCTCCTCTTTTATTCTGAGCAAGAGGCTCTTGAGGTTCTCTTCACTTTCTGCAAGAGGCTCTTGAGGTTCTCTTCACTTTCTGCCATTAGAGTGGTATTGTCTGGATATTTGAGGTTGTTAATCTTTTCCCCAGCAATCTTAATTCCCGCTTGTGATTCATCCAGGCCAGCATTTCGCATGATGTACTCTGCATATATATTAAATAAGCAAGGTGACAATATACATCCTTGTCGTACTCCTTTTCCTATGCTAAACCAATCAGTTGTTCCATATCCGGTTCTAACTGTCGCTTCTTGACCCTTATACAGGTTTCTCAAGAGACATGTGAGGTGGTCTGGTACTCCCATCTCTTTAAGGACCTGCCATAGTTTGTTGTGATCCACACAGTCAAAAGCTTTAGCATAGTCAATGAAGCAGAAGTAGATATTTTTCTGGTACTCTCTTGCTTTCTCCATAATCCAGCGAATGTTGGCAATTTGATCTCTAGTTCCTCTACCTCTTCGAAACCCAGCTTGTACTTCTGGTAGTTCTCTATCCACGTACTGTTGAAGCCTAGCTTGTAGGATCTTGAGCATGACCTTGCTAGCATGTGATATGAGTGCAATTGTGCGATAGTTTGAACATTCCTTGGCATTGCCCTTCTTTGGGATTGGAATGTATACTGACCTTTTCCAATCCTGTGGCCACTGTTGCGTTTTCCAAATTTGCTGGCAAATGGAGTGCAGAACTTTAACAGCATCATCTTCTAAGACTTTGAATAGCTCAACTGGAATACCATCACCTCCACTAGCTTTGTTGTTAGCAATGCTTTCTAAGGCCCATTTAACTTCACATTCCAGGATGTCTGGCTCAAGGTCAGTGATTATACCGTCGTGTTTGTCAAGGACATCGAGGTCTTTCTTGTATAGTTCTTCTGTGTATTCTTGCCATCTTTTCCTAATCTCTTCTGCTTCTGTTAGGTCCCTACCGTTTTTGTCCTTTATCATGGCCAGCTTTGCATGGAACGCTCCCTTGATTTCTCCAATTTTCTTGAAGAGATCTCTAGTCCTTCCCATTCTATTGTTTTCTTCTATTACTTTGCACTGTTCATTCAGGAAGGCCTCCTTATCTCTCCTTGCTGTTCTCTGGAAATCTGCGTTCAGTTGGGTAAATCTTTCCTTTTCGCCTTTGCCTTTCGCTTTCCTTCTTTCCTCTGCTATTTGTAAAGCCTCATCAGAAAGCCACTTTGCTTTCTTACATTTCTTTTTCTTTGGGATGGTGGTGATTGCTGCCTCCTGTACGATGTCACGAACCTCTGTCCATAGTTCTTCAGGCACTCTATCTATCAAATCCAGACCCTTGAATCTATTCTTCACCTCTACTGTATATTCATCAGGGATGCGATCTAGGTCAAACCTGAATGGCCTCGTGGTTTTCCCAATTTTCTTCAGTTTAAGTCTGAATTTTGCAATGAGTAGCTCATGATCTGAACCACAGTCAGCTCCAGGTCTTGTTTTTACTGACTGGATAGAGCTTCTCCATCTTTGACTGCAAATTATATAGTCAATCTGATTTCGGTGTTGCCCATCTGGTGATGTCCATGTGTAGAGTCGCCTCTTAGGTTGTTGGAAAAGGGTGTTCGCTATGACCAGTGTGTTCTCTTGACAAAACTCTGTTAACCTTTGCCCTGCTTCATTTTGCTTTCCAAGGCCAAACTTGTCTGTTATTCCAGTTACCTTTTGACTTCCTACTTTAGCATTCCAGTCCCCTATGATGATGAGGACATCATTTTTTGGTGTTAGTTCTAGGAGGTGTTGTAGGTCTTCATAGAACCGGTCCACTTCAGCCTCTTCTGCATCAGTGGTTGGGGCATACACTTGAATTACTGTGATGTTGAATGGTTTGCCTTGGAATCGGACAGAAATCATTCTGTCATTTTTGAGATTGTATCCCAGTACTGCCTTTTGCACTCTCTTGTTGACTATAAAGGCCACACCATTTTTTCTACGAGATTCCTGGCCACAGTAGTAGATATAATGGTCTTCTGAGTTAAATTCGCCCATTCCTGTCCACTTTAGTTCACTGATTCCTAGGATATCGATGTTCAGTCTTGCCATCTCATTTTTGACCACGTCAAGCTTACCTTGATTCATAGATCTTACATTCCAGGTTCCTATGCAGTATTGTTCTTTGCAGCATCGGACTTTCCTTTCACCATCAGACACATCCACAACTGAGCGTCCTTTCGGCTTTGGCCCAGCCGCTTCACTCTTTCTGGGGTTACTTGTACTTGTCCTCTGCTCTTCCTCAGTAGCATATTGGACACCTTCCGACCTGAGGGGCTCATCTTCCGGCGTCATATCTTTTAGCCTTTTGATACTGTCCATGGGGTTTTCTTGGCAAAAATACTGGAGTGGGTTGCCATTTCCTTCTCCAGGTGGATCACGCTTGGTCTGAGTTCTCTGCTGTGGCCTGTCCGTCTTGGGTGGCCCTTCACGGCATAGCCCACAGCTTCATTGAACTGCGCAAGCCCCCTCGCCACGACAAGGCAGTGATCCATGAGGGGCCACAAGTGATGGGCCACTACATAAAAGTGCCTAACATCTGGTGACACTCTGGACAAAACTCTATGGTAGAATTAGCTTCAAACCATAGAGTTTTGCCCCCAAAACAGAGTGTAGCCCCCACGATGTCACCAATATGTGTATGTCACTTTCGGGTGATGTAGGCACGTCACTGACATCCCTGACGTGTACGTCACCTGGAGGGGGCATAGGAACGTCACGCTTCTTCCCTCCCCTCTCTTCGAGCCTCCTTGTAAGTCCACCGCCGGCTTGTGGGCCAGACTTGGCAACCCTACTTTTCTCGTAGGGCTTGGTCCCCAGGCCCCTGATCATCCTTGATCCCGGTCAAACGAGCGGGATGATCCACTGCCAAAAGGAGGCAAATTAGAGCCGGAGCAAAAAGAACCGCGGGAGTGCAATCTGACGTGCCCCCACGGCTCTATGCTCTGGCAGCTGATCAAATGTTGTGCAGCAAACCGGCAGTAGCACAGTTGTGCGCATGCGTGGGATGGGGAACGGCGCTGGCTGCGACGGGCTACCAGCGCTTCCCCGACCAGACGCCTGGAGTTGCCGCACATCATCCGGAAGGTAGTGCTCTGTTGCTAGTACCTTTTAAATGTGCATTTTCGGGCCGAAGGGACGGATCGGGGATGGGTGCGTGATGCTTCCCAGATGTTGCGGTGTGCTTGATGCGCCCCCGATCTGTCCCTCTTGCGGGGCAAATCCTCCTGTGTGACCGGGGCCCTCATTGCTCTCTTCTGTTTGGAGGCTAAGGCCTTCTACGGCTGTTACCTGCTAGCACTGAAACCTCTGAATATGGAGGTTCTCATTAGTCACTATGGCTAGTAGTTATTGACAGACCACTCCTCCGTGAATCTCTCTAACCCACCTTTAAAGCCACCTGTGCACAGGGTCATCACTATATCCACTACTAACTCCAAACCAGTGGCACCAATGGTCCAAACAAGATAGGACCAGGCCAGACAGGACTCTGAAAGAATATTCAACCCCTTGCCTTGCTTTCATCTAACAGGGGGGGGGGAACCTTACTCCCCCAATACCTTGGTAAATTTTTTCCTCCCTATTTCTTTCTTTCTTTCTTTTTGCCCAAGGAACTTTTCAAAGAGTCGGGAGAGATAAGAGGAAGCAGGCAGGCATCTATCACATGTCATCCTTATCAGTTCTAGAATGGCTGCTTGCTTAACAAGACTGAAGGAGATTCATTTTTTCCCAGCAGGCTGCCAAGGTGGGTGGAAGTCAAAACCGTATTCATTAACC
>NW_015160249.1:208274-208566 GCF_001447785.1 Gekko japonicus
AGGGTGTGGAGAACAAAGTGACTTTTTACATTGCTGGTGGTCATGCCCCAAGATTCAATCTTTCTGGGAAGACATTGTGGAAGAAATATTCCAGATCACGTCACAGAGGTTGCCTATGGACCCCATGATACTTCTCCTTCAATCGGTGGATGATACACATTCTCAGATAGAAATCTCTAATCTTACTTCGACGCTCCTGGCCACGGCTAGATTATCTATCGCTTCCAAGTGGAAAGCTTCAGAACTGCCAACTATCTCTCAATGGAGAGAAAAAATCTGGGAGCACTTTATC
>NW_015160249.1:208933-238239 GCF_001447785.1 Gekko japonicus
AAAATCTAGGTCAAACCTGAATGGCCTAGTGGTTTTCCCAACTTTCTTCAGTTTAAGCTCATTGGCTGTAGTGATTTCCTGTCATCCCAGGAGACCTCCAGCCAGTTGGCAACCCTAGCCAGCTGTGCCACTTGCCAGGAAAACAATATCACTAACTATATTCTGTATTTATTTATAGACGATGTGGTGTAAGTTGAGACAATCAATAGAATGTGACCTCTCTAATAAGCAATGTAATAGGACTGGGATTACAGAAATCTGAAACAAAGCATAAAGTATTCAATATGATGTGTTAAACAAATGCTGAAAATGGTATTACACAAGTAGCAAATGATGCAACGAGAGCAGGATAATACACACAGCAAACAGATGCCACACATTTTACATTGCAGTGTAGTGTACAGTTTGTTCCATTCATTAACGCACCTTCCTGAATGATTCTATTACCACCTTCAGGGCTTTTTTTACTGCAGGTATGCTCTGGCATGGAACCTCTTCGGTGGAAAAAATCTTTTAAAAATGTCTAAAAGTTCATGAGTTTTCAGTATACAGATTGAAAACTTCATTTCCCTCTTGAGAGTTCTGGCACCTCTTTTTCCAAAAGAGGAAAGCCCTGACTACCTTTATAAAAATGCCCTCCTAAACAGTTCTTTTATACAGTTAGCAGAATGCCAGAAACGTGGGGGCCTTCCTGACCTCCTCGGGCAGGCCATCCCACAAGGAGGGGAGCTCTGCAGAGAAGGCACACGTACAGGCACTGGTTGATCTTGCCCGTCCGCCGGGTGACTGGCAACCCGCAGAAGGCCCTATGAGACACGAAACAAATGCTTTATCTGTGAAATGCATCACATTCTTTCCGGGCTACAAAACAGTACAGTGCGTGCTGAATAAATGCCAATTTTAGAGGGGGGGGTAAAGATGTCCCTGTCGAATCAGATAAACAGCTAGGGGTGGGGGCGCCCCTGAGCCCAGCCCTGTTGCCGGAGGAGCACATTGGCGCCATTGCTAGGAGTGCCTTCTTCCACCTGTGCTTGGCTCATCAGGTGTTCTCTCCGTGTGACTCAGCCAACTTGGCCGCCTTGATCCTGGATTAGGAAGACCTGTTTTACGTGGAGTGGCTCTTGAGGTTGCCGTGGAAGCTTCCGGGCTCGCATCTGAGTGCTGGAACCAAGGTCCTTTTCTTTACAGCAGTGTTTCCCAGCCTGTGGGTTGGGACTCAGAAGTAGGTCTCAGGGCCTCTGAATGTGGGTTGCAGACCAGCCCTTTCTAATGGCTGCCCCTGCCATTTCCATCGCTCTCTTTTGTATTTTGGAAACCCAAGATCTGACACTGGAAACAGTACTGGTTGATATTTTTTTCTTCGCTGCAGATACATGTTAATCAGCTAAGATGTGTCCCAATGTTGGTTACTAGCAGAGGTCATTTCGGGGGGGAACGCGGGGGAACGCACTTCCCCCGGGTGAGGTGGGGGGGCGGGGCACACGACGAAGCCACACCCCCTGCTTCCGGCCCTCATTCAGCCAGGAGGAGGCAGGAGAAGAGGGAGGGTAAGTTGCTTCCTCCCCACCTCTCCCCACCCCTGCCTGCCTGGGGCCAGGGAGGGCCTTGGTGGGGCTTCCTCGCACTCCCGCCGGCCTTGCAGGTCCACCGCCGGGCCTTATGATGTCAGGGGGTGTGGCATATGCTAATGAGGTATGCTAATGAGTTCTCCTAGCTCTTTTTCTATGAAACGACCCCTGGTTACTAGAGTGAGTTTCTTAGGCAGGGAGAAGAGGAGGAGGAGGAGGAGGAAGAAAAGGAGATTGGATTTATACCCCGCCCTTCACTACCTGAAAGAGTCTCAGATTCGCTCGCTTACAATCTCCTTTTCCTTCCCCTCAACAGACACCCTGTGAGGTAGGTGGGACTGAGAGAGCTCTTTGAGAACTGCTCTTGGGGGAACAGCTCTGAAAGAATTTGTGATTGACCCAAGGTGACACCAGCAGCTGCATGTGGAAGAGTAGGGAATCAAACCTGGTTCTCTCAGATTACAGTCCACGCTCCTAACCACTACACCAAACTGGCTCTCTACAGGGAGTAACGGAGAAGGAGAGGGCGGTCAAAGGCTGGAATGTTACCTGAGCCAGGGCTCTTTTTGTAGAAAAAGCCCAGCAGGGACTCATTAGCATAACAGGCCACACCCAACAGCAGAAACTCATTAGCATATTGGGCCACACCCCTGACAGCACAGCTCATTAGCACATTAGGCCGCACCCCCATGTTACCAGAAGTGTGGTTATCCAGCCACACCCACCTTTTGCTTGTTATTCTGTTTACCTTGTTTGTTGTCAAAACCCAGGGCTTTTTTGTAGCAGGAACTCCTTTGCATGTTAGGCCACACACCCCTAATGTAGCCAATCCTAATGAGTTTCTGCTGTTGGGTGTGGCCTATTATGCTAATGAGTTCCTGCTGGGTGTGGCCAACTTGGGAGCCAGCCGGAACTCTGTTCCTGTGCGTTCCTGCCCAAAAATAGCCCTTCTATATGCAAAGGCTGTGTATGTTGGAATGCCACTTGCTTGGGGTTCATAGTGATGTTGTGCAATGTTTTTGGTTTCTCCACTATAGATAAAGGAATGCTTAGGGCACCAGGAAACCTTGGGCTAGCCCTGGAATGGGTCACCATACCAAGTAAATTAGGACATGGGTCACTGTACCTAGAAGGCTGAGAACCACTGTTTTACCAAGCAATACCTTAAATCGAGCCAGTAAATCGAACACAGTATTTTGTTCCAAGACACTGAAAGGCTGGACAACACTTCCAATTACCATGTCAGATTACACAGGGAAGCCATTGAAATTCATAAATATAAACACAATTTCAACAAGAAAGAAGAGAGTTTAAAAATAAGTAGGGCATGGGTTCCTGTCCTGAAAAACACAAAAGGCTCTACATCTGACAGTAGCACTACAGATAAGATTAGAATTTCAACAGTCAATCCACATACCAAAAGAACCTCAGGAAACAAGAAACCTCCTCAGGAAACAATCCATATACAAAAGAACCTCCTCAGGAAAGCTCCTCCATTAGCCTGTTCATAGGCTGGGGAACTCCTACAAGATAATGACTCAGCCCTATCTCACCTTCTGGAGTTGATATAAATTACCTGCCTACCATTTTCTTCTCACCTTGACACAGAGAGTACTCCATCTTTCTGTGTTATACCTCTGAGGATGCCAGTCACAGTTACTGGCAAAATGTCAGGTTCTACAATGCCAAGACCACGGCCACACAACCCAGAAAATCTACAGCAACTAATCTTTAGGCAGTTACTCCATACTAAGACAATCGAAACCAGTGGGCTTCGACCCAAGTAACTCTGCATAGGACTGCGCTGTTTAAAATCCTCCGGAGCCCGCATACCTGAAAGACCACTTTTTCATGTACTATCATAGGTCTGCTCATCAGACCCTTGTAGTGATGCCCATTATCTGATAGGCCCATACCTCCTTGGGGAGGTCCTGTGGTTTTATGGCTCTGTGGCACTAGTTTGGAGGAACCCTCTACTAGAGCAGGGGGGAGCATCTAGTTTTTCCAAAGCTCTTGGGACCTGGGAGCCCCCTGCCACAAAACGGGAACTTGATTTAGAGGCAGTCACATGATGGGGGGGGGGGATCCAGTCACAAAACAGCCGTTCATGCCAGAATTATAGTGCTTCAGTGCAGGGATGCAGTGCTTGGGTGTGGAAACCTTTCCTCTGCTGTTTTCCCAAAACAAACCACCACCCACCCTCATTCTAAATTGCCCTGCAGTGAATAAACACATACAGTTAAGCTCTGTTTTCTCAGGAGGAAAAAGTCAGCTCTTTTCTGTATAGAGCAGGTCTGCATGCATGCACATGCGGAAGAGGAGGAGAGGTGGATAAAGAGTGCTGATGCTGTCGTTTCCCCATCCAGAGCAAAGGAGCTTGTGTGTGTGTGTGTGTGTGTGTGTGTGTAAGTGCCAACTCCTTTGCATGAAGAGAAAGAGGGGCACAGCTGCAGAAGCTTTAAGAGAAGGATAAGAACAGCCAGGGGTCATTTCCTGCAGGAGCGCACAGGAGCAGAGCTCCGGCAGTAAAGAGCCCAGGGGGCGGGCACATGCAACAAGCCCCACCCCCTGCTCCCAGCAGCCCTCAGTCAGAGCAAGAAGCAGCCAGGTAAGTTGCAGAACACCCCTGGCCCCTTGGTCCAAAACAGTCTAGTGACACCTTTAAGACCAAGTTTTATTCAGGTACAAACTCTCCCTCCTCTGTGAGGACAGATCTGCATGTGTTCCCCCCCCCCCCCATAGCCAGCAATCCAAAACAGTCCAGTGGAGCCTGGGCGGTGGGTGTTGCCTTATGACACACTGTCAGTGATGTTAGGGGGTGTGGCATATGCAAATAAGTTATGCTAATGAGCTCCTACACCTCTTTTTCTACAAAATGACCCCTGAGAACAGGAGCCCTGGAGGAGAAGAGAAGAGATTGGATTTATACCCCACCCTTCACTTGGAATCTCAGAGCGGCTTACAATCTCCTTTCCCTTCCCCTCCCCACAACAGCCACCCTGTGAGGTAGGTGGGGCTGAGAGAGCTCTTTCCAGAACTGCTCTTGAGAGAACAGCTCTGACAGAACTATGGCTTGCCCAAGGTCATCCAGCAGCTGCAAGTGGAGGAGTGGGGTGTCAAACCTGGTTCTCCCAGATTACAGTCTGCACACTTCCCCACTACACAAAACTGGAAGGGGCAGAGAGCTGCTTTGAATGGCTTGGAGAGTGACCGGTCACTCCCGGATGACCTCCTGCCCACCCCTGTACTGGAGTAGGTGTGGAAAGGACCGTCTGTGGCAGAGTCTGTGAGTGGGCAAGGCCTGCAAGATGCTATTTGTCCTCAGAGCCTTTTCAGTAACGGGCACTTCAGATCTGTAACTTTTTTCTGTTTCATGTTTTAACTGTTCCTAGCGGTTAAGACGCTGAACTGCAGGCTGTGGAAGGTCGGTAGTTCAGGAGTTCGAGACCCAAGTTGCCGCATGACGGAGTGAGCGCCCGTCTCTAGTTCCAGCTCCTGCCAACCTAGCAGTTCGAAAGCAAGAAATTGCAAGTAGATAAATAGGTACCACTTCTATGGGAAGGTAACAGCGTTCCGTGCGCCTCGGTGTTTAGTCATGCCGGCCACACGACCACGGAAACGTCTTCGGACAGCGCTGGCTCTTCGGCTTGGAAACGGAGATGAGCACCGCAACCCTAGAGTCGGACTCGACTGGCTTTCGAGCAAGGGAACCTTTACCTTTACCTATTAAAAGAGGACCTTGGAGATCAATAAAAGGGAAGAGTGGAGAACGACTGAAGTCCCTTTGGGTCCCCAGTGGGATGAAAGGTGGGGTATAGAAGAAGTAAATGAATCTTATTTCAGCCTGTGATTTTGTGGGCCAGGATAATGGATGTGAAGCACTTTGAGTGCCTAGAAAAATAACTAGGTATATTACTAGCCACTTCAGGCCCTTGCCTTCTCTGGAAGCCTCTGGGTATGCCACAGAGAGACTGCTTCGTGTCTAGAAAGTAGAATAATAACAAGCATGTAAAGACAGGGTGTTTTCAGTATGGAAAGTGCTGTATATTCATTATCACAACAATGTTGACAACAACCAAGAAGAAGAAGAGGAGGAGGAGGAGGAGATTGGATTTATACCCCACCCTTCACCCGGAGTCTCGGAGCGGCTTACAAACTCCTTCCCCTCCCCACAACAGACACCCTGTGAGGTAGGCAGGGCTGAGAGAGCTCTTTCCGGAACTGTCCTTGAGAGAACAGCTCTGAAAGAACTATGGCTTGCCCAAGGTCATCCAGCAGGTGCAAGTGGAGGAGTGGGGGAATCAAATCCGGTTCTCCCAGATCAGAGTCCGTGCACTTAACCACTACACCAAACTGTAAGGTAGCCCAGTGTTATCATCCCCACATTGCAGATGGGGTGGGGAGAAGGGGGTCTGAGAAAATAGCGAGTGGCTTGAGCTCATGACTAAGGCAAGCTTTGGACCAATAGCCAAGGTCTGCCAACCTCCAGGTGGGCAACCAAAACAAACCGGTACTTACACAGCATACGAATAAAAAAACTACAACTGTGTATAAGAGTATAGAAAATAACCTCTGTTGAATCAAAAATGCACAATCCCACTGTATAGCGGTTATATAATGTTAACAAGTGGAGACCCGCAAGAAACTTGCGGAATGGTTATCCTATTACTCACACCTTTACTTCCTCCTGTCTCCCTCTACCTCTCTCACATTCTTTCTCCCTTCTGCCCCCCCCCTCCCTCCTCCATGTATGGTTTGGAGGGTGAAGTCTATGGCACTATACTGATCTGTAGTTCCTCCCCTCCTCAAATCCCACCCTCCCCAGGCTCCACCCCACAAATGTCCAGGAATTTCCCAACCTGGAGTTGGCAACAATTTCATTCCCACCCAACAGCCAACCTACCTTTATCTGCCTCTCTGTCTTCAGCTTTCCATCTCCACACTCCTCCCTACAGCCTCTATCTAGGAAAATTACAGTCTTTTTCCACAGTGGGGACCAAAGCAGCTTACATTATTCTGTCCTCCTTTTTATCTGCACAACAACCCTGTGAGGTTGGGTAGGCATAAAGTATGTGACTGGGCCAAAATCACTCAGTCAGCTTCCACCGCAAGATGGGGATCTGAACCTGGGTCTTGCAGACCCTAATCTGAAGCTCTAACTGATGCACCACACTGGCTTTCATAGGGTGGCTGCTGATGAACAGTAGCAAGCAGCTGGGCCTCATTGAGTGCCACCCGCAAATCTCCAGGAGTTTCCCAGCCTGGACCTGGCAACCTTATCCCCCATCCCCTGTCGGTGGCCAGGGGGGGACCTGGTAGGGTTGCCAAGTCCATCTTCCACCCCCAGTGGGGGACTTTGGGGGCGTTCCTGGAGGGGGCGGGGCATCCCCGATGTGATGACGTCACGTTGGGGACATCCGCTGCCCCCACCCGCCCGCGCACCGGATCTCCAGAAACAGCAGTTCCCTGCACTTAAAGGAGCCGACGTTTCCCTTTTAAGTGCACAAAGCTGGCATTTCCCTGCAAGCCTGATCTCAAGCGGAGATTGGGCTTGGGAGGAAACACGGGTTCCACACACTTAAAGGGAGAGAGAGCGATGGCTGTGGGTGTTGGGGGCGGGGCTTCCCCCGCTGGCCATCTGGCTGGCGGCGGGTAGAACCCCCCCCCAAAAACGGGGGACCCCTGGCAAACCGGGGTTTTTGGCAACCCTAGGACCTGGCAACCCTAAACTGCTGCCAGGCCTAGGGTTGTCAACCTCTAAGTGGGGCCTGGAGGACCACCACCCCAGAATTACAACTGAACTCAAGACAGCAGAGATGTGTCTCCCTGGAGAAAATGGCTGCTTTGGAGGGTAGACTCTGTGGCATTATACCCAGCTGAGGCCTCTCCCTTCCCCAAACCCAGCCCTCCTTACAGTCCATCTCAAAACCTCTAGGGATTCCCCAGGCTGGCACTGGCAACCCTTATCAGGCCTGGCCCCAAGGCTCCCTCCCTCCCTCCTTCAGAGGCCAAAAGAGGCCAGGAAAGGGCCCTTCCCCCACCCTTTTACTGACAGAGCCAGTTAGAAGCCTCACCCCCCCCCCAACATCTCTTTCACCGTTGATGCCTGGAGTTAGATCCCTGCAGAGGCCATTTCAAAAGGTATTGGGGGGAATTCAACCCTCCCCGAAGGGATTTTTTTACTTCTTGGATTTTTCTGCAGACACAGGAAGTATACTGACTATGTAGGAAAAGCTGTTGGGGGAGAGTGAGCTTCCTGTTGGTGGAAATAAGTATCCGCACAACCCGCCCCCTGTTGGAATTAGATATATAGATACAATCACAAAGACATCAATTTCATATGTCCATATCAGGTACAACCACCATTATCCGTATACATCAGAGTCCAGTGGACAAAACAGGCCACGCTTGTCCAGATACAAGGTCCACAACAGATGATTTCAAAGTAGAATCAGGAATTTGTGAAGCATTTTCTTCCAACGAGCACGCTAGCTAATTAGCTCATTTCACATCACAGCTTTTTAAAAGAAAGAGCCGCATTCCATGATTCCCTACAACAATCTCAGAACGCTCTGTAAATTTCCTGTGTGGAGCTTGAAATTTGGCGTTTCCTTCCCCAGTTGATGTTTGTACATACGAATGCTGTCTTTAAACCAGACATCTTGTCTCTTTGACTTGTATTAGTCATCATCTTCCAAACACCCATACACTCTGATGTAAAGGAGATACGGACGATCCTTATCACAAAGTTCTGTAGAACAAAACTATTACAGTGAAAATACCAACCACTGTCATTTAGAGAAAGCAGCCGAGTGGTTTTCCTGACACTTTTAAAGTGTTACTAATGTGCTTTCACAACTAGTCCTCAAATTAGTCATGATCGGAAATGAAACTTTCTTCACAAACATCATGACGGATTAAAGAAAAGAACTTAAAACAGGCCTCCTTGTAAGACAGAGGTAATGCTTGTTGGGTATGTTGGAAAATCTGGTAAAAGTAGATAGATATTCAGAGCTCGAATGGATCCTTGTTCACTGGAGAGGAGGCATATTCTTTCTATATAAAAATCTTTATTTCTAAAGGGAAAGGTACACAGGAAATCTATAAAACAGCAAACACTTAAGACTACATCCTTGCTGTTATAAGTACAACAACAGACTGACTGACCACACGGTTGGTAATGGAGATTCTTCTTTCTTCTTGACCCTAGAAGGAAATCACCTGAATGCATTAACCAATGATTATGAGCAGGGGTCATTTCCTGCAGGAGCGCACAGGAGCGGAGCTCCAGCAGTAAAGAGCCCAGGGGGCGAGGACATGCAACAAGCCCTACCCCCTGCTCCCAGCAGCCCTCAGTCAGAGCAAGAAGCAGCCAGGTAAGTTGCAGAGCTCCCCCCAGCCCCCCGGTCCAAAACAGTCCAGTGGCACCTTTAAGATCAAGTTTTATTCAGGTACAAGCTCTCCCTCCTCTACGAGGACAGATCTGAACGTTCCCCCCCCCCAACAGCTAGCAATACAAAACAGTCCAGTGGAGCCTGAGTGGTGGGTGTTGCCTTCTGACACACTTCCGGTGATGTCAGGGGGTGTGGCATATACAAATGTTATGCTAATGAGCTCCTGCACCTCTTTTTCTACGAAATGACCCCTGATTATGAGTAAATCAGCCACAAGGTATAGATAGGGACTCTGGGGCAAGTGATGCTCTGTCATCTTGGTGCTTGGGGGGGTCAACAGTGGGAGGGCTTCTAATGTCCTGGCCCCACTGGTGGACCTCCTGATGGCACTGGTATTTCTGGCCACTGGCCGTGTTGGCGGATGGCTGAGATGACCGATGGCAGACCTGGTGCACCTCGTCCTCCGAGGCGTCGGAGCCGACCGTTGCTTGCGTGCGGTGGACCGCCTTGGCGCGGCGGTCTTGGTGGGCCTTTTCATACGCGGTGGCCTCCCGGATTGCCTTATCTAGGTCCAGGTCATCCTGGCTTACCAGCTTTCTCTGAAGCTTAGGCTCCCTTTGTCCCACGAGGAACTGGTTGAGGAGAGTTTCAGCTAGGTTGGAGAAGGAACACCTGGTTGCGCCTCGCCGCAGAGCTGCCAGGAAATCTGAGGCGGTCTCGTCGGGGCCCTGGACCTTCACAAAAAAGTTTGGGAGCCAGGTGGTTGGTCAGCGCCTTGACCAAAGAGTTGTAAGACTTGTTTTTGGTCAGTCTGGGCGCTATTAAGTCCTTAAGCACGAGATGGGTCTTCATCCCGCAGTGGCGCAGAAGGTACGCTTTCTTTATACCTGGATCCACTACGTTGTGGATGGTGAAATGGCTCTCGAGAGTTTCCAGCCAGGTTTCCCACTGCGAGGGTTGGGAGATATCAAAAGCTGGGAGGCTCTCTGATGCGGCACCCATCTTACGGATCCCACGTGGAAGCGAGCGGCGGGAACTAGCGGCTTAGAGAAGGAGCAGTGCGGTGCTGCTCTCGGGGTCAGCGGTGCGATGCTCGGAGCTGGGAGCGGTGCGATGAGCAGCACTTCTCGAAGAACCTTCGATGCCGGTGGCGGTGGCGATTTCTGCGTGGCGGCTCAAGGCGATGCTCGGAACGTGGTCTCTGTTCCGAGGGAGATGGATCCCACCTTCATCGCCAGTGAAAAGTACGCAGACGGAGAGTGATTTCAGCAAAGCGTACTTTATTCGATCAGGAACAAGATAACTTTAGCCGGCTCGCAGGCCGGCTTATATTCCCCATGAAACCACCACCCATAACCCCCCCCCCCACTTCCCAATAAGTTATTTACAGTGGCTGAGAGTCCCATAGGCTCTCGGCCGGGAACCTAGCCCCCTGATTGGTGCAGGCTAGGATCCTCATAGTCCATTGTCTTTTCAAGCGAAGCTCGACGTTGGCGCTTGACCTCGTGGAGCCCAAGCTGGCCACGCAGTCTGAGCTGAGTATATTACACTTCTGAAGAACTTCCTTGCAGATAGGCTAGGCAACCTGAGGTTACATATCAACTGGCCAGATTTGGCTGGCTTGCTGCAAGAACAAGAAAACCCTTATTAGCTCAGGCTGAAAATTGTACCTCTTTGCCAATTGTTTTGTATTTTCAAAAATCTCCAAGATTTCAAGTTGTATCTTAGCCTTATTTTATTGTAGTCTTTATCACCTTATGGTTTTAGTTCTATATAAATTGCTGGCTTTGGCTGTGAATAAAACCCATTCAAAATGCGATTCATGACATGTTAAACAATGCAGGAAAAAGGCCAGTGTGGCATGGGTTTGAAATCCCCATTCTCCCATGAGCAGGGGTCGTTTCGTAGAAAAAGAGCTAGGGGAACTCATTAGCATAAGCCACACACCCTGACATCACCAGAAGTGTGTCATAAGGCCACACCCCCTGACATCACCGGAAGTGTGTCATAAGGCCACACACCCTGCCCCCAACGGTCCCGGCCGCCGCCGGCCTTGCAGCTCCACTGCCAAGCCCCATGAGGGGTGCGGCGGTGGACCTGCAAGGCCGGCGGGAGTGCAAGGAAGCCCCGCGAAGGCCCTCCCTGGCCCCAGGTAGGCAGGGATGGGGAGAGGCAGGGAGGAAGCAACTTACCCTCCCTCTTCTCCTGCCTCCTCCTGGCTGAATGAGGGCCGGAAGCGGGGCGGCCGGAAGCAGGGGGCAGGGCTTCATCATGTGCCCCGCCCCCCGTACCTCACCCGGGGGAACTGCGATCCCCCCCAAAATGACCCCTGCCCATGAGGCTCGCCTGGTGACCTTGGGCCAATGCGGCTTGCTGTGGAGAGTCAAAGAAAAAAAAATCAGGCCATCTGACTTGGTAGCCCTAAGAAAACGCACCTTGCAAATGGCTGTGTTGGGTAGTAGGGGGCCAACGCTTTGCTGCCTTTCTATTATTGGTCCCCACAGTCACAAAGGAAGGGTCTCTCACACACTGGCCAGCTTCTGACTTGTCTTGGGATCTTCATTTTTTGCTTTACACTAGCCAAGCACACCTCCAAATAGGTCAGTAGAGCAGATGGTGTCTATTTTATGAAGCACATGACTTAGAACTAATTCAGCTTGTGACTCTAGCATGCCCTTTCACCTAGAATCTGAAGTATGTTTCGTGGGTGTGTCCCCCCCCCCCAATCCAAAAACACCCACTGACAGAAAGGACTGGGTGCTCGTGCTGGAATAACAGCTTCCGCCAAAACATTTAAAAGCTCTGTTGAGGACTCTTGAGGCTCAAACTGCAAATACGCTGTGAGAGCTGTGATCCATCTGGTGTTGCCTGCAGGTTCGTGTAGTGGTTAAGTGTGTGGACTCTAATCTGGGAGAGCTGGGTTCGATTGCCCACTCCTCCTCATGCAGCAGCTGGGTGACCTTGGGTCAGCCATAGATCTCACAGAGCTGTTCTCTTGAGAAGTTCTCTGAGAGTTCTCTGAGCCCCACCTACCTCACAGGGTGTCTGTTGTGGGGAAGGGAAAGAAAGCCTCTTGAGTGAAGGGTGTGGTATAAATCCAATCTCCTCCTTCTCCTCCTCTTCTTCTAAAAAAGAGGCTGCAAAGTTAATTGTACAGCAAAGTACAGGGGAGGGGTAACTAATCCCCCAGGCCCTTTTTTGCTATCAAAGTTGTCCCCACAGACAGCGGAATGTTTATTCTTTATTTATTTATTCTTCTTTATTTTTAAACCTATGAAAGTAGAGCCACCTTTTCTTCAATAGACCTGCTGTACACCACTTCCCCAATAGTAATAGTAATTGAATTATTAATCTGTAGAATGATTAAACTAGGAAAGTATTAAATTGTTAAACTGTTAAATTTATGGATTAGTGTTGGACAAAATTGATAGGTTATTAAGTATAAACTATACTGTTAGAGGGCTAAATTACTAGAATATATATCTGTAATTTAGCAGATGCATGTTAAACTGTTCAAAATTACCCAGAAACCTATTTTGTTCTTTAATAAATAAATCATTATTTGTTTACACTTATCCCAGCAATCAGAACAGCTGTTAAATTTATGGGTTAGTATTGGACAAAATTGGTAGGTTATTAAGTATAAAAGGGGAAGTCGTGGAAGTCGTGATAGCGTTCCTGGGATCCCAGATCACCGCAGACAGTGACTGCAGCCATGAAATTAAAAGACGCCTGCTCGTTGGGAGGAAAGCGATGGCGAACCTAAACAGCATGATAAAAAGTAGAGACATCACCCTGCCAACAAAGTCCGCATGGTCAAAGCAATGGTATTACCAGTAGTCATATATGGCTGCGAGAGTTGGACTATAAGGAAGGCTGAGCTCAGAAGAATAGATTCTTTTGAACTATGGTGCCGGAGAAGATTCTTGAGAGTCCCTTGGACTGCAAGAAAATCAAATCAGTCAATCCTAAAAGAAATCAACCCTGACTGTTCCCTGGAAGGCCAGATAATGAAACTGAAGCTCAAATACCTTGGCCACCAAATGAGAAGGGAGCACTCACTGGAGAAGACCCTGATGCTGGAAAAAACTGAAGGTCAAAGAAGATGGGGGCGGCAAAGGATGAGATGGTTAGACAGTGTCATAGATGCAACGAACATAAAACTGAGCGAACCTCAGAGGACGGCGGAAGACAGGAGGGCCTGGCGGGAGCTGGTCCATGGGGTCGCGAAGAGTCGGACTCGACTGTGCGACTGAACAACAAATACTGTTAGAGGGCTAAATTACTAGAATACATATCTGTAATTTAGCAGATGCATGTAATTGGTAACAAATTGTATGCATGTCAAAAGGGTTTTCTATAATAAAAATCGATTTCTCTCTGTCTCCTCCCCCACTTCCCCAACTCTCGCGCAACTTTCTCTGGCACTGAGTCGCTAAGGTGCTTCCCCCACACCCACCCCGCGATATTTATTCTGCAGCTGACTCCGCCGAGCGTTAGAGGGCGCTGCCGCTTTACGTAGCTTCCTGAGCCCCCCTTTCCCCTTCCGGCAGAGGCTGCCTTCGACCTAGGTGACGGGGAGTCATGGCAGCGGCAGCAGGGCCGCCGGCGACAATAGCCTCAGGAGGCGGCGGTGGCGACGAGCGGAGCAGTACCCGGGAACGCCTTCTGGCCGCGTTGGACGACTTGGAGCTTCTAGCCCGGTGGGTTTCCCTCTGACGGGCCAGGGCGAAGTCAGGCTCCGGAGCCGCGCCGCCAGGGGGCTGCTTGTTGACGCTCAGGTGGCGGTGGGTGGGTGACCTGCGCGCTCTCTGCGCATGCTCAGCGCTGGAGGAAAGGCCGCTTTGCTTTCAGCCGTCTTACGTCCTCGCGGGGGGACGTGGGGTGGTCCCTGGACAAAAACTAACCGGTTTATGTTGCTTTTGCAGTGCACGCTCCCGTGCTGAGGGCATTTCTGGAGATTAGGGGGCGGGAGGGGACCTCAGTGAGGCATAATGTATTAAAAGCCATTCCCTAAAGCTCGCATTTTCTCCAACTGATCTGATCTTCGTAGTAGAGCAAAGTTTGCAGCCACTCCCCCTCCAAGATTTAAAGGGCTCTCTAGCTGATCGGCGGGCCTTTTAAATCTTGCAGGAGTTGAGGGAGAGGGCGGCTGCTAGATGCACGCCTTCCCTGAACTCCCAAGTGGCGATTTCACCACTTGCAGTTCAAGCGAAATCACCGCTTGGTGTTCAGGGAAAGTGTGTGGCTGCCCCTCCCCCCCCTACAAAATGCCCCATCAGTCCAGAATTTCTGGCTGGGGGGCTTGTTTGAGTCCATTGGCACCTTTAAGGCCAACAGAGTTTTATTCAAAGTGTAAGCTTTCCTGTACACTTTCTATAAAACTCAAACTTTGTTCTGCTGCTTCATACTAACATGGCTACCCACCTGAATTGATCTTTGTAGTGTGAAGGCCAGTTTGTATCCTGCCTTGAGCCTGCTGTGCAGGGAGGGTGGGATATGAATCCGATAAAATAAATAAAGAATAAATAAAATAATGCTGGGAGAGCTTCGGACTTCACTTGGAGGTTAACAAGCCTTTGTCGGGCCCACCCTAGGAGACTAGAAGCAGGACTTTAGAAGAAGAAGAAGAAGAAGAGATTGGATTTGTATCCCGCCCTTCACTTGGAGTCTCAGAGCTGCTTACAAACTCCTCTCCCTTCCCCTCCCCACAACAGACACCCTGTGAGGTGGGTGGGCCTGAGAGAACTCTGACACAAACTGCTCTTTTTCAAGGACAGCTGTGCCAGAGCTTGTGACTGTCCCAAGGTCACATCAGCAGGTGCAAGTGGAAGAGTGGGGAATCAAACCCGGTTCTGCCAGATTAGAGTCCGCACACTTAACCACTACACCACACTGGCTCTCTTTACAAAGAGCAAGGGAAAAATCACATCCAACCTCTTACACAATGTGCAGTTTGGGGGGGAGATGCTTAGTTCCAAAAGAACATGTGTGTAGTTCCAATGTTAAAGGTATGCAAAAGCAGTGTTAGGTTAGCTGATGTAAAAAATGACTGGTGCTAACCCTGTGAGAAATAAACCCAGAAGTATGAGCCAGTTTGGTGTAGTGGTTAAGTGTGTGGACTCTAATCTGGGAGAACCAGGTTTGATTCCCCACGCCTCCACTCGCACCTGGCTGGATGACCTTGGGCAAGCCGTAGTTCTGATAAGAGCTGGCCTTGAAAAAGAGCAGTTTCTGTCAGAGTTCTCTCAGTCCCACCCACCTCACAGGGTGTCTGTTGTGGGGAGGGGAAGGGAAAGGAGTTTGGAAGCCGCTCTGAGACTCCCAAGTGAAGGGCAGGGTATTAATCCAATCTCCTCTTCTTCTCCTCAAACCCTGGACCCTTCCTCCTTCCCTTCTCCGTAAGCTTCCCTAGTGCACGAAGGAAAATGTGTTGTCCCTTTAATAGTAACTTAATGAGTGGTAATTAGGGCCATTGGAGCTTTTTCACAGCATGAAGTTAAACAATATCAACAACTAATTGCTACCTAATCAAAGTGGTCTTAAAAAGTTAGCGGGTGGGGGTCAGTTTAAAGGTTGCCAGCCCATGATACTAAACAAGTATATATTTTTTATTTTTGATGCTTAGTAGACGCTGAGCTGCAGACTGGAAGGTCTGTAGGTCAGCAGTTCGAGACCATAGTGCTGTGTGATGGAGTGAGCTCCCGTCTCTGGTCCCAGCTCCTGCCATCCTAGCAGTTCGAAAGCCAGAAATTGCAAGTAGATAAATAGGTACTACTTTGGCGGGAAAGTAATAATGTTCCGTGCGCCTCAGTGTTTAGTCATGCTGGCCACATGACCATGGAAACCTATTTGGACAACGCTGGCTCTTCGGCTTGGGAATGGAGATGAGCACCGTCCCCTAGACTCGAATTCGGCTAGCTTTCGAGCAAGGGAAACCTTTACCTTTATTTATAAATATATATGTAGTGTTTCTGAGCTACAGGTTGTATTTCATGATTGCGTGCACATTTTAAAAATTTGTTTCATTTATATCCCAACTTTCTCCCCCGGGGGGGGGGGGGGCGGGGGGGGGGGCCCCAGGAGTGCACGCCTAAGGATGCGGTGTCCAGACAGACAGACAGCAACGCCCCAACCCTGCAAGCGCTGTCTCCACTCCTCACCTCAGCCCCGCAGCCCTTGAAGCTTCCAACAGCACCTTCAGGAGGCCGCTGAGTCCAATGCCTGCCCAACTCGCCACCTCAGAACTTACCTTCCTGTGGGCCCGCAAAAGAGGAGCAAAGCAACTGAAGGAGCAGGGGGGGCACGCTAAATGGATCGATATTGCTTTAAGCCCCCCTGCTGTCAGGAAATTGAAAACATATGCAGTAGCCAGGCCTGATTTTTTCCTTTTCTTTTTTGCAACGTGACTGGGAATGAATCTGCAGGTGTCTCCGTGCAGAAAACTGTGTGTGTGCTGGGGATGGAGGCATGGGGTTCATTTGCAAAAGATTAGGTATCTTCTCTGTTAGCCTGGGAGGGAGCATGCATGGTTGTGAGCGCACGTGTCCCGCAGGGAGATGGGCGCATATGAGCGTGGTTCCTGCCCAAGTGGGTGGGTTTATGTGCATCTGAAATGACCGAAAGGATGTGTTTGTAAAATAAATCAGCCTGCGAATGAAAGAGGCAATGCTTGTAAGTACGTGAGAAGGTCCGTGCAGAGCTCCGAGCAGAGGGGTGTGTGTGTGTGTGGGGCCCCCTAGATCCTGGCCCCCTCCCTCCGCCCGGAAGAGAACCCGGGGCTGCCCCCTGAGCCTTGCCTTGCAATTAGGAAGGGGGGGGAAGGACACCACTGGGGGAGACTCCTGCCGTACGTCTGAAGCGGGCCCTTTCAACTGCGCCTTGTGTCAGGCAGCGCATCCCCTTCCGGCGAGGAGAGCTGTTGCTCTCCTCGCGAACTCCCGGCCATCCATGCCGGGGTGGGGACCATTCTCCTGCTGCTCTCCTGCCGCTGAAGCCCTGCTGCCGAGGCGAGGGGGGGCCAGGAGGAGCCGGGCGGGCTTGCTGATCAGGCTGATCTGCCCCTTTTCTACTCCGCCTTCCTTTCCCAAGGCGGCTCAAGGGGCGGGGAAGGTATGGCGGCGGTGGGAGGAAGGTGGCGGGCGGCTTGGCCAGGTAGAGGGCGGCAGTGGGGCAGGGCAGCAGCTTTTGGGGGGGAGATCGGCGCCCCATCCAGGGCCCGGCGCTCTAGGCGATGGCGCTCTAGTCGAATGCCTAGTTCGCCAAGCGGGTGAGCCGGCCCTGGACTGACGGACAAAGCTATGTTATGCAGAGGCAAACCCAGGTTTGCCATACAGCCTCCACTCTTAGTTCACCCTGTTCCTCCTCCTGACCTACCTACAAGAAAACCATGATCCACTTTGGGGCCCTGATCTGAAGTTTGAGAAGCATTGCGCTCGGGGACACCCTTTAGCTATCCCTAAACCAAAAGGAACTCCTACCAGAATTTAATTTATTTACATTTGAACTTGAGGGGGTGAGTAATTTTTTTTTTGAAACCAAAAAGAAATGATGAAATAATTGAACTTCAGGGAACTTACTGTATTGTCTGTTCAATTAAAAAATAAACTTTGGAAATCTGGTTAAACGTATTCTGTAGCCAATTAAGATACCCGTTCACTATCTTAAACCAGTGTTCTTGCACTGTCTCTGGAAATTAAATCATTAGAGGTTTTGTCAGGCCATAAGAGTTATAAAAGGACATGTGGCAGGCATCAGGAATGTGCAGCTTGCCCTTGTATCATGGATACGGTTAGACAGGATCCCATCAAGTTGTGGAGCTACTGTTTATTTTGGAGAACTAACCCCTTTTCCTGTTACCATGCTTTGCTTCAGGGAGCTGATTGAAATGCTGGCGATTTCAAGGAACCAGAAACTGGCACAACCTGGAGAAGAGGTCCAGGTAAGCAAACTGTATAAAAATCTTAAAACAGTGTGGTGGCCATATGCACCATAGCACCTGCCGATACCTTTCCTGGTGTCTACCAAGTGTTTTTAGAAAGTGGGAGGGGCCAAGTTTGCATTTTGCTCAGCAAGGCTTTGGATTGGCCATTGGAGGTTTGATTGGCTGTAGATTTTGAAACATGTTGCTTTGGCAGCAGCTGCCAGCACAGTATAATAATCTTCAGTGTGGGACTAAAGGTCGGCTGCAGCAGCCATTTTGTGGCTGGCTCCACCTTCCGGGGCAGCCATGTTGTGTCCACAGGATCAAACAGGATGGGGACCCCTGTCTTAAAGGATACATAATATCTGTTCACTATCTTATCCCAGATAAGACCAGATCTTAAAGTAACAGATGCTAATATCCCTGTATAGCTTTCAGTTTCTGCTAATTAACTAAAATTACACATGTAATCATTTGTTATTGGACAGGTACTGGACCTGCTGATTCAGCGAGACAAACAGTTCCAGGAATTAATGAAGCTGGCTCTCGAGCAAGGGAAGATCCACCAGGAGATGCAACTCTTAGAGAAAGTGGTGGAGAAGAGGGACAGCGATATCCAGCAGCTTCAAAAACAACTGAAAGAAGCAGAGCACATCCTGGTGAGCCCATCTTTTAGACTGCTAACATCTGGGGATGCTTGCAGCGTTCACACTTACAGAGTCAGCCATGCAAAAGTGATAAAATAGTCCCCCAAAGAGAAAGGCAGGTTTACAAATCCTTTAAATAGATAAACAAATGAAGGTTTTTGTTAGGCTCCTGAATGGCTGTTGTGGTTCACATGTATTCATTACAGTTGCCTGTGCTACAAAATACCGTTGTAAATGCCCTCCCTGTGTGACCATTTCCCTAGTGTCTGGAGCTCTGTCCCAAACCCTCTTCTGAATCCAGTTATATTGGTCTCCCCTGCTTCACCCTGCTCTGCCCTGTTATACTATCTGATCAGAGATTACCGGTAGTGATTTCTGCCCACTACTCGGCATTTAGTCCACCATGGACACACTTCTTTGCAGACCTTATAGGAGCATTGTGCACATATGCCTGATTGCCATCTGGTATGTTGTATTATTTGTTTTGTATAGCTTAATAATTGGAAGAACGTTTTGACTGTTTTAATTGTTTTATCCATTTGTTGTAACCTGCCCTGAGCTCTGTGTTGGGGGCGGGGGGCGGGCGGGATAGAAGTCCAATTAATGAAATGAATAAAATCTCTTGAGAGATCTCTTTAGTTTCAATGTCTGCTCCCTTTCCCATCTCCCTTTGTGAATCTCTTGTTACATTTTAGTCCCAGGATGCTACTATCATATCTTAATTTATTTAGTTATGTATTTGCTTCCTCTATACCCCACCTTTTTCACTGATGGAGACCCAGAGTGGCTTACCTCATTCTGCTCTCCTACATTTTATCATCACAACCAGTGTTCCCTCCAAGCTGAGTTAGTGTGAGCCAGCTCACACATTTTTTGTCTTAACGCAAGAAGGATGGCTCCAGAGCAAACTAATTTATGCAGTAGCCAAATTGCTCACTCGCAACTTTAATGCCGGTAGCTCACAAAGTAGAATTTTCGCTCACAAGACTCCACAGCTCAGAGGGAGCATTGATCACAACCACCCTGGGAGGTAGGTTAGGCTGAGAGCACGTGACTGGCCCAAGGTCACCCAGCATGCTTCTGTAGAGTGGGGGATTCGAGCCTTGGTCTCCCAGATCCTAGTCCACCACTAACCCCTGCATCACCCTGGCTCATGTCTCCTCCCTACACCTAGGGTTGACTTCCATACACCTGCCTCCTCCTGTGTAGAACTGAAGTTTCTTTTATCTGGCCTTCTCACCCTTTGGACGTTGGGGGGAAGCTGGGGAAGAGGAATAATTTTCTGAACAAATGGGTGTTACTACAGCGGTGCTCCCTGGTGTATCTTCATTGCCATGGTGACTATTATCAAAGATTCTCTCCAAACATAAGGGCGAGGAATTCACTTCATTAATAAATTAATTATATAAATTAATAATAAATTAAAGCCCATTTTCAATTTCTCAGCCTTTCAGGCAGAAACTCTAGTTGAGCTATGATGACCGGAAACCAGGGATTTGCCAGTTGCAAATAGGTTTTTAGTGCCTAATCAATAAGCCTCACTTGGCCAGTTAATTCACCAGAAATATTATTTTATAATTAGGCCACAGCTGTTTATCAAGCAAAAGAAAAACTGAAATCAATAGAAAAAGCAAGGAGGGGTGAGTATTTCTGTTTCATGGAATTTTAAAGTCACAGCCCAGTTTCTCTTGTGATCAGCGTACCTCCTGTGTTGAAGCTTTGCTCTGTAAATCAGCTATGTGATAAGAGAACATTTAAACGGTCACCAGTAAGAAGGGGGACTTATTTGGTGCCAAGTATGTTTGCATCCTTGTGACTACTGCTTAAACTGTCATATGACCTGATAATGGAGGAGCTGGTGCATGTGCAGCATTTTTAAGATTGTAGCCCAAATCCTAGAGACTGTTTTTCCAGCCATCTGTTCTTAAATCACCAAAGTAACTGCTTCCTGGGCATGGAAAGGCACTGATGTTTTCAGCATATCTTGACAGCATGACTTGAATACAACAATAGGTTTTAAAATACATTGTGATTTCCTCTTAACTTTCTCTGCTTATATGCATCAGGAACGTCTAAAGTCAGCAGTCTGTTTTTGTACAGATTTTCTTTGAAATAGGTCTCTGTGAATTCAGTGGGCCATACTTCCAAGGAAGTGTGCACAGGATTGCAGTATAAGTCGTATTGTATCAGGCACAGTATTCTTCCATAAATATGTTTTTAAAATGGGTATGTGTGAAACTCAGCTGTTTCTAGAGTGGGTGGTGGTATTCAGAATGCGTAAAAGGGGGCTAATAACAGTGTTGGCTTTTATCTCTTTACCAAAATGGGAATGCTGCTTCGCAGAGTCTAGGCAGCAGGCCCGTAGCCAGGATTTTTTGGATTGTGGGGCATATTTTTTTCTGGTGGGGCTGAAGTTCTCAGTGCAGAAAGAAAAGCCATTTAGCCAAGAGAAAGCTGTTACCAGGATAGATCTCTAAACTGCATACTGTCAGCCACTTTAGATGACAGTTCTCAGCTGCTGCAAGTTAATCACTTCTGCCAGCCTAAGCAACAATTCTGATAAGATGGCAGGTGGGGATGATTACTTCTATAGTCAAGAAAGCTAACACTTAGACAGAAAAAATTCTCTTTAAGGAGACCAGTTTCTTGACATAGTTAGAAGGGATCCTAGAGGTCACCTACTCCAACCCCCTTGCTCAGTGCAGGAATTAGGCAACTACAGCATACCACACTGCTTAAAGGAGTGCATACCTTTGAAAAATGTTTTAAAATGATTGAAAAAACCTTTTACAGGAGAAGCTCTTGTGGGATCATGCCTAAGAAAGGGGGCAGAGCCCCAAACGCTCCACCATAGCTATGGGCCTTCTAGGCAGCCTAGAACAAGAAGCTTATTGCTTCTAGTTTAATGGCAGAGTTAAGGCTTGCTATGGTTCCATGGTACACGGGCAGCATACACGCACAGAACCTTGCTGATTTAGGTCAGGGAAGAGGATGCCTCTATCTGAGAGCGGAGCTGCATTTTTCAGCATACCTGCGCCTGCCTCTTTTGGTCAGTGGCTCCGTTGTATTTTTTCTAGGTGGTTAGTATGGGGCCATATGTATTAAAGGTCAGTAGTACACTAAAGGTGCCCCACTGGATTAGACCAGTGATCCATCTTGTCCAGCATCCTGGCTCAAAGAGGGGATAGAGGCTAGGGTCTTCCCCTGATGTTGTCTTCTAGCACTAGTATTTAGAAGTTTACTGTCTGGATGTGGAGGTTCCCTTTGATCACTACAGCTCATAGCTGTTGATCGGTCACCGAATCTCCCTTTTAAAACCATTGACGCTCATGTCCATCACCGCACACACTGGCACTGAATCCCACCGTTTAATTGCTTGTTGAGGAGAAAAGGATTTCCTTTGTCTGTCCTGAATCTGTTGCCCATCAGCTTTGTTAGGTGCTCCCAAGCCCTAATGTTATGCAAGAGGGAGGAGAAAAAGTGGAATCAGCTGCCCGGGGAGGTGGTGAGCTCCCCTTCACTGGCAGTCTTTAAGCAGCGGCTGGACAAACCCTTGTCATGGATGCTCTAGGCCAGAGGTGGCCAAACTGCAGCTCGGGAGCCGCAACAAAATGTGGCTCTTTCACACATTTTAGGTGGCTCCCGGCAGGAAGCGAAGGGAAGGTGTGCCTCTCCCCAATCAGTCTTCCCTTCCCCAGCTAGTGTTCCCCTCCTTCAGTAGGCTTGAGGTGGGGTGGGAGCAGAGAAAGAAAGCAATTTTGACTTTAAATGTGTTCTCAAAGCCCCCCCCCCCAGCCTACAGGTATCATTGGATAAATAAATATTACCAATATCTGTTTTTACCCTTTTTGTTTTTATTTTTGGCAGTCTCATTTAATGTTAATAAAAAAGCAAATTGGCATGTTTTCCTGTAAAAACAGGTGTAATATTTGTTCATGTCTTGCAGCTCTGACGTTTAAACCTGACGTTTATTCTGTGTGGCTCTTAAGCAAGTTTGGCCACCCCTGGACTAGGCTGGTCCTGCATTGAGCAGGGGGTTGGACTAGATGGCCTGTCTGGCCGCTTCCAACTTTGTGATTCTCTGTCCACTTTCTCTGTGCATACTTTTTATAAACCTCTATCATGTACCCTCCCCGGTCATCTTTTTTCAAAGCCGAGAAGCCTTTTTTTGTAGGAAAGGTGTGCCAACCCCTTAAGTACCTCGGTTGCTTTCTTTTGCATTTTCTCCAGATCTGGGGGAGTACTGTGGAGCTGTGATTCATAAACTGGCCCATGGGATGCTGTCAGGTGTTCTGTAATAGTGAGACCAGCATTTAAAAAACTTGTTTTTCTTGAATGTAGTGGCAATGAATGCACAGAACGAAGGAAGCGACAGCGTCACTAGGACCGTGCGTGCTCTGTGGCACCGTGTTGTGCATGTCAGATGAATAGCATGGCCTAGCACGTCAGTGTCTCTGCGTGCACAAACTTGACCTCAAGCATAGTTCAGTTCATCTGCACAGAACCGCCAAAGGAAAAAAAGATAAGCTTCAGGAAGGGGTTGCGTTCACTGGGAAACCTTTCAGGCAGTCTCTTACCTGGAAGCTATCACATTACAAAGCGTGGCAGTTCACAGAGCTTGCTAGAATGGTGGTCAACAGTATTAGAAAGTTCAAGGGTCACTGCACGAGAATGGGAAATCAGTGGCTCGGGAAGTAGAGGAAAGCCCTGCAATGGCATTGCTGTTACATCTCAGCTCTTACATTCGTAGTCCCCTGAGAGAGCAGCCTCTGCTGGAGAACCGTGCATTGCAAAGCTGACGTGTCTCATCCTGCGGCCTTTTCCCCTCCCCCAGGGTCTGTTTCCTCCGAAGAAATAATCAAGTACGCTCACAGAATTAGTGCCAGCAACGCCGTCTGCGCTCCTCTCACGTGGGTGCCAGGTAAAGAACAAATGTCATCGATCAATCTTATTTTCACTGTCGATTGGATATTGTAAATGTTCCTTAACTCGTACAGAATGCTTGTTGCATAACTGTCTTTTAAGTGCATGATGCCCATAAGCGAGAGTTTCTAATGTGCCGTTCCAGTGCAGGGCTGCACTGGTTTGCCCCTGCCCCAGTAAGATGTGTTCTGGCAAGTATTTAGGGTCAGGCTGTGAATGGTGTTTCGCTTCATTTTCTGTCTCAGCCCCTGACTAGCTTCTGCTTTGGCCAGAAATCAGGGGAGAGAATCTTCCTGGTTTCCGGATCTGCCTTAGGCCAGAGAGCGTGGCCTCTTGGCTGTTCCTGTGCTCTGAGCCCAGAAGGAAGTGAGCCTGTCTCCCACCCAAGGCTTCTTGAGAGCCGGGGAGCAGATTTACAAGATTACCTTGTCCTGCCTTCTTATTTGCTCCCCCCTCCCCTGGGAACACAGCGCTCCTTGGCTAGCAGTGCAGGAGACTGAGCCTATTTCCCAGTCACTGAGGAGTGAGACAGTCTCTGGGCAGACACTTCCTCTTGGTAAATAACAGATAGGGTCTGCTTGGAAGAAACAAGAGAGAGAAGGGATTTGGTGTAGTGGTTAAGAGTGGAGGACTCTAATCTGGGAGAATCAGGTTTGATCCCCCCCCTCCACATGGAGCCAGCTGGGTGACCTTGGGCCATTCACAGTTCTCTCAGAGCAGTTCTCGAAAAGGAAATATTGCATGGATAATAGCAGTGATCCTTTAACCTGTTTCAAGAACCATCACCATTTCTTCAGTTCATTAGTTATATAGATGTGTTATACAAATCACTTACTAGATAGTTGCTGCATGGTTTAAATGTAAGTATTTCAATTGGGGGCTGTTTTTAGTTATGGCCGTTTCTGTCTGTTATTAGATTATTTATTAGGATTGGCATGTACCTAGCACTGTACAGCTGTTCCCTTAATTTGTGTATACTTTTACCTCTTTTCAATAAAAAAATTAAAATTTTAAAAAAAGAAGAAAGAGCTCTCTCAGCCCCACCTACCACACAGGCAATGTTTTCCCTCTAAGCTGAGTTAGTGTGAGCCAGCTCACAGTTCTTTAGCCTCTGGCTCACACATTTTTGTCTTAGCTCAGGAAGGAATGGCTCCAAAGCCAACTAATTTATGCAGCAGCCAAATCGCTCTCTCACAACTTTAATGCCAGTAGCTCACAAAGCAGAATTTTTGCTCATGAGACTCCACAGCTTAGAGGGAGCATTGCTCACAGGGTGTCGGTTGTGGGGAGGGGAAGGGAAAGGAGATTAAGCCGCTGAGTGAAGGGTGGGGTATAAATCCAATCTCTTCTACAACTCTCAGACCAAGCCTTGCATGTTTTCTGGTGGTGTTCTATCAGAATGTTTATGACACTATTGTCTTAGCTCTTTCCCCCCGCTTCCCCTCGCCTTCCACTGCTGGCAGAATAAGTCAAAATCAGTCAGAGAAGAGTAGGGGAGAAATAAAGCTGGTGCGCGGAATAGGTTTTAAAGGCAGAAATGGAAAGAGGGCTGTGGCTGCATGAAGAAATGGAAAGATGGGATGAAATTCTAGGTTTCTGATCAGGGAAAGGGGGCTAATTTGAGGGAGAAACAGGTTGGGGGGGAGGAGGTAGGCCAAGGCCCCTCCCATTCATTAAAATGAACTGCCAGCAAGTCCCACGGCCGCCTGTTGCAACACCTTTCTCTGTTTCTGCAGATGGCCCAGTTGATGGTACTTAAGCAGGTGAATTTGGCCCTAGGCTTTCAGTTGCTGATTGCTGTGAGACAGACAGACAGACAGACAGCAGGCTATGAGAGTTAGGAAGAAAACCAAAAACAGGTGGAATGAGAGTGAGAGAAGAAAATGCACATATTTTAGTGGTACTTAAGTAAAATCTGAGGTCCTGGCATACATTGTGGTCCTTCATAAGAAACATCCGGTGCCATCTAGAGAGATCAGAGTTTTACCTCCATTGATCATTATTTCATGTTTTTACCTTTTTAGTAGATCCAGTTAGGGCTTCAAACTTAGTTATGTGACTCATTTGAATAAATGGAGTGAGGCTGAACTAGGAATTGTAGGGATATTTGTTACATTTTGTAATCATTGTGCATAGCTGAGGCACGAGATTAGTTGTGTGCTGTTCGCTCCAGTTATACTGTGGAATCGTGCTTGTCATATGGATACTGTGGAGGAGGAGGGGTTGGTCTTTATGTCCCACTTTCTACTACCTGAAGGAGTCTCATAGCGGCTTACAATCACCTTCCCTTCCTCTCCCCACAACATACACCTTGTGAGGTAGGTGGGGCTGAGAGAGCTCTGAGAGAACTGTGACTGACCCAAGGTCACCCAGCTGGCTTCATGTGGAGGAGTGGGGAATCAAACTTTCATTGTGCCCATATATTTGAACATTTCCATTTATAGTAAAGCAGATGTCTCTGGTAATCGCATGGATGTATTTTATGTTACAAATCTTTGCCTAACTCCACTGGTAGGGATAGTATAGAATGCATCCTTCATTAACAAGCATGTTTTGTGTTCAAGCGTGGACAGGTGTTACAATGAAGAGCCTTCAGCAGGCATATTTACACAACGTATGTTTTTTTCATATGTGAACATATATTTTTAAGGGGATCCCCGAAGGCCATACCCAACCGATCTGGAGATGAGAAGTGGTCTCCTGGGTCAGATGAACAACCCGTCAGCAAATGGAGTCAACGGACACTTACCAGGGGATGCGCTTGCAGCAGGCAGATTACCAGGTAATGGGAAGCAAGAGGAAACACCAGACTCTTCTGTCCTTAGTAGTAATTGAATGAATGGAATCAATGCTGCCCAAGTGCTTGACCAGCACTTTGCAGAGACATTATGCACACTACAAAGGGGGTATGTCTCTTTTGGTCTCCCACCTAAGGCCCCTAGAGAGAGGCAGGAATCAGAGACCTACTGTCTCCTGGTAATTCCAGGCCAGGTATTGGCTTGGCGTAGGTATTAGCCCAATTTCCAAACCATGGATTGGCAACTGGGATTGCTTCATAAGCTCTCATACTGTTACCTTCCACTTTTGGATAAAGTTAACATTGGTTGCCCACTGATGTTTCCCCCTTCCTTCAGTTAGTACCGAACCATGGCAAGCAATAAGCAAACCGGTCTGAACAAACCATAGTTAGCAAAATGGCAATACAGCACAAACCGCATTTCTCGCCAAAACTGGTGGTGGTGGTGGTGAAATGCTGTTGCTAAGCCAAATCATGATTTGGTAATTGAGAATGCTCCCCCCACCCCAAATGCTGTCAAATAATGCATTTTGATGCTCGCTTTGAGTTGTTCTGTGAAACATCCAATTTGGATTAAATATTTAGGATGCAATGCAGCCTAAGCAAAGCGTGTGTCCTTCCTATTAATTGTAATGCGAAAGTCATACAGATCTTCCTTGGAAGTCAGAGGGACCTGGCCATGCTCTGTTTTCCCTGCCTTGTGCTTGACTTGGCTTAGGCCAGTGATGGCAAACCTTTTAGAGACCGAGTGCCCAAACTGCGACCCAAAACCTACTTATTGATCGCAAAGTGCCAGCACGGCAATTTAACCTGAATACTGAGGTTTTACTTTAGAAAAAACAACTCATACATTAACTTAAGATGATCCAAACAAAGGAAGGAAAGCAATCCCAAATGCTTTCATTTACTTAAAATTATTTGGCAGAGAATTCGACACTTTAATGATGGTCTGGGCCTGGCTGGGGCGATGGCACGTGTGCCCACAGAGAGGGCTCTGAGTGCCACCTCTGGCACCCGTGCCATAGGTTCGCCACCACTGGCTTAGGCCAAAAATGCCCTCTGCTGTTCCAGCATAGTTCTGTGAGTGCCTTGTTGGGAGCAAAGTCCCGTGTTATTCAGTGAAATGAAGTATCCCGAGGATTGTGCTGCAGGTCAGCAGTAGACCGGACTGAAAGCCGCACTGTGTTCTGTTTCCCCCCACCTCAGATGTGCTTGCGCCACAGTATCCTTGGCAGTCCACTGACATGTCCATGAACATGCTGCCTCCTAATCACAGCAACGACTTCATGCTAGAACCTCCGGGGCATAATAAGGAGAACGAAGATGACGTGGAGGTCATGTCAACAGATTCCTCGAGCAGCAGCAGCGACTCCGATTAGGAACTGCATCCGATTTTCGGACTAGCAAAAGCAGACTGTGTTTGGGACCCCGTTATATTGTTCGTTCTGACCACCGATGGGAGCTGCACTATACAGTGAGGAGCAGAAAGGACACTGGTGATTTTTCACGGATATTTGAACGAGTACTCACCAAAAACACCCTAATCATGGTTGGGGGTCTGGGGAGCGGAGATAACAGGGTGCATTTATTTTATCGTACGTTTGATAAAGTTCTAGGCCATAAAATGTAAGGAGGATCAACTAGAAGTTACAATGAATAAACTACTATTACATTTTCCTTGCTAGCACACGGAAACAGGGCTAAATATTAAAAGTTGTTGAAATTTTCCATGATGATTACTTGTCATGATTTAAGCGCCGGCCAGTTTGAAGGTGTTCATAGAGAAGGGGTCTTCTAATTTTTTGAACCTGTGGCCACATTTGTAACTGTGCCAGAGGGCGGTGGGCGCAACCACAGAATGGCTGCCGCAGGAGGCGGAGCCAGCCTCAAAATGGCTGCTGCAGACAGCGAAGTCAGCCACAAAACATTAGGTAGTGAGTTTATACATTAACTCTGATAGTAACTCTTCAGCATTTCAGACAGAAGCGCTGTTTAACAGGATGCCTTTTTTAAAATTGACATACTGTTAAAAATATTTCCTGCATACCCACAAAATAAGTATACATATTGAGCCAGCAAAGAAACTCTCATCTAGCATTACCTGTCTTCATTTTAAAGGCATCTAACACACTTGTCTGGCTTCTCCTCTGCTTCAGATAAGCCCTTCTCTCATGAGCTCAGCCATTTTCAGCCTGTATTATCACAGCAGTTGGTGTTTGAAGGACTGGTGAGAGCTTTATTGCCTATGTGATGTGTACAGTAAGAGAGATTCTGGCCAGATTTTGATAGGAACACACATGTTTTTTTTAAAGGTTACCAAAAGTTTATGTAGTGATGTTATCAACCTCCTCCTGAATTATTAAATCAAATTGGAAAGTTCTGATGACTCCAGGAGAAGTTCCGGTTAGGTACGTTAAGCATTTTAGTCAGACTGACCTATTGTATTTTGTCAGAAGGAAGTCCCATTGTGTTTTTAGAACATTGCTCAGTTATTTGCGCAGGCAAAGTACAAACACTATGGCTTCGCCGTAGTTCCATTGAGAAATTCCAATGAGTAGTTCCAATGAGCCACCTGTGGACAGTAGCCGGAACTGCAGCCAACACAGAGCCACGCGCCAAGACGAGACCTGCCGGAGGAAGCTGCTTGGGGAAGATCGGCTCCAGGAAGGGCACCAGGACGCCAGTATCTGAAGCCGCGGAAGGAAGCCAGATGACAACTAGCCCGGGGTGCTGGTAGGAAGTCACCACCAGTGTTCCCTCTAAGCTGAGTTAGTGTGAGCTAGCTCACAGTTTTTTAGCCTCTGGCTCACCCATTTTTGTCTTAGCTCAGGAAGGATGGCCCCAGAGCAAGCTAATTCATGCAGTAGCCAAATCACCTGCTCACAACTTAAATGCCAGCAGCTCACAAAGTAGAATTTTTGCTCACAGGACTCCACAGCTTAGAGGGAACATTGGTCACCACCCTGTAGGTAATGTGGCCCTAGTCAGGTTAATTGGTTGGTTAGAACCAGGGGTCATTTCATAGAAAAAGAGCTAGGGGAACTCATTAGCATA
>NW_015160249.1:238371-255366 GCF_001447785.1 Gekko japonicus
GCCAAGACGAGACCTGCCGGAGGAAGCTGCTCAGGGAAGATCGGCTCCAGGAAAGGGCACCAGGATGCCAATATCTGAAAGCCGCAGAATGAAGCCGGATTACAACTAGCCCGGGGTGCTGGTAGGCAATCACCACCCTGTATGTGACCCTAGTCAGGTTAATTGGTTGGTTAGAACCACTATGTAAACCGCCTAGAGACCCTTCGGGGTCAGGGCGGTATATAAGCCGAAGGTATAAAATAATAAATATATATATAAATGGGGAACTTGGGTGTTTCCTCTAGATTAACAGCTGCAGGCTCCCTAAAACCATTGTGATTAAGTTCTGCCCTTTCTGTGGTCTGATGGCATCCTTGTTGGATCAGGTCAGCAAGCAAGTTCGACATCAATGGTAAGCATTGTGCCGAGAGAGGGCACCTCCGCTTACCAAACATCCAAGGAAGCAGAGCATGTTTCCAGTATTCAGATGTTTCTCTTCAGCACCTTCCCTCTCCCACAGTGTGAGATGCTTTTGTTCACGTGCCATCCAGCAGGTGATTGTTGTTGCGTGGTGGTGACCTCTGTTATAATACACTGAGTGGGAAGACTACCCTAACGCAGTGCTTTCTGATGGCATATCACTGTGCGGCAGAGACGGAAACCAGCCTTTACCTAGAAATTAGGCTTGCAAAGATGGACTAGAGCTCTTTATTATATTTTTAGAAAAATAGTTCCGTAAACAAAGCCGTTCATACACATTACAGTGAGTTCTCTTCTTTCATGTAAAGGTGACTTCCAGTGTAGCCCACCAGGTGACTTAAGCCTTCCTCGAAAGGATTGTAACCTTGTTCCTTTAAGCTGCGTAAAGCCCAAAAAAGCTGATCTCCCGAGGGGAACTCTTCCCATTTCACCCACTTCCAACCTAGACGGCAGAGAGAAGCCAGTTAGTTTCAAGTTCATTGTCACTCTATAGCTATACTGACAGATCTAAGTTTTTAAAATTTATTTTCAGGCTTGGGTCACCGGGCTCTGGTTGGCTCACAGCATTCAATAAAGCAGTCTACAAATAGGGATAAAGCATACTTACAAACAGGGCTTTTTTTGTAGAAAAAGCCCAGCAGGAACTCATTAGCATAATAGGCCACACCCAATAGCAGAAACTCGTTAGCATATTGGGCCACACCCCTGACAGCACCACTCATTAGCATATTAGGCTGCACCCACATGTTCCCAGAAGTGTGGTCATCCAGCCACACCAACCTTTTGCTTCTTATTCTGTTTACCATGTTTGTTGTCAAAACCCAAAGCTTTTTTGTAGCAGGAACTCCTTTGCATGTTAGGCCACACACCCCGAATGTAGACAATCCTAATGAGTTCCTGCTGTTGGGTGTGGCCTATTATGCTAATGAGTTCCTGCTGGGCGTGGCCAACTCGGGAGCCAGCCGGAACTCCGTTCCTGTGCATTCCTGCCCAAAAATAGCCCTGCTTACAAAACATATAAGTTGCAATCCATAAAATAGCATCCTAGCGCAGGTATCAGAACAGAACATGGTCGTTTGGCCCCTGACAACACAGCATCCTAGACTGCTGTCAAGAACAGGCAGCACTGCCAATAAGTGGTAGAAAACTGGCCTCAACCGTCCTCACTGGGAAGCCTGGTGGAACAACTCCACCTTACAGGCCGAAAGGAATCTAGAAGGATCCTGCAGGGCCTGGACGTCATCTGGTAGAGAGTTCCACCAGGCAGGGGCACGTATTGGAAATCTCTTGCCCCCATGGAGGAGAGCTGAGCCATCTTTGGGCCAGCCACCATCAGCAGACCATATGATGAACAATGAAGCGTCCTTGGGGCATTGGTAAGGTGCAACCTTTTACCACAAACGGGTCGTTTTGTAGAAAAAGAGCCAGGGGAACTCATTAGCATAACTCATTAGCATAAGGCCACACCCCCTGACATCACCGAGTGTGTCATAAGGCCACACACCCCACCCCCAACGGTCCTGGCCGCTGCTGGTGGCCTTGTAGCTCCACTGCCGTGCCCCATGAGGGGCCCGGTGGTGGACCTGCAAGGCCGGCGGGAGTGCAAGGAAGCCCCGTGAAGGCAGGCAGGGGTGGGGAGAGGCAGGGAGGAAGCAATTTACCCTACCTCTTCTCCTGCCTCCTGGCTGAATGAGGGCCGGAAGTGGGGCGGCCGGAAGCAGGGGGCGGGGTTCATCATGTGCCCCGCCCCCGTACCTCACCCCGGGGGAACTGCGATCCCCCGCGATCCCCCCCGAAATGACCTCTGACAACAAACATGTAATAATGTGGAGAAGGAAGGGGCAACTCTCCCCTTCCTCTTGCCCTGTGCCGTCAGAAAAACCGCTACCTGCAGGGTTTAGTTTACCCTTTATCAGTTGGTGGCATGTCTTAATATTTCTCCTTTGTGATAAAGGAGGCAACTGATCATATGATAGAAGTTCCAAGCACCTCAGTCCTCTCACTTAAAGAATGAAAAAGACACCCTTGCTGTAGTAGTAAGCTTAACTCAGCTGCTTTTATCAAGAGTTTCCACAAGAAATGTCTGTGGAGTTGGCCCTGAGAGACTGGTCTACATTTCTTCCAGTTTGAGGGTCAAGAGGGAATTGGACAAGCATATGGTGCAGAGGTCCATCGGTGGCTATTAGCCACAAGGTATAGATAGGGACTCCGGGGCAAGTGATGCTCTGTATGCTTGGTGCTGGGGGGTCAATAGTGTGAGGGCTCCTAGTGTCGTGGCCCCACTGCTGGACCTCCTGGTGGCACCTGGTATTTTTGGCAACTGTGTGACAGTGTTGGACTGGATGGGCTGTTGGCCTGATCCAACATTGGCTTCTCTTATGTTATGTAGGGTGACTAGGGAGGTTTCAATTTGTTAAGCAACACAAAGCATATATGTTGTCGAAGGCTTTCACAGCCGGAGTTCATTGGTTGTTGTAGATTTTCCGGGCTTTATGGCCGTGGTCTTGGCACTGTAGGACCTGACGTTTCGCCAGCAGCTGCGACTGGCATCCTCAGAGGTATAACAGACCACGGCCATACAACCCAGAAAATCTACAACAACCAACAAAACATATTTTGACACCCCCAACCCCCCCCCATTAAATTTACAGGCCTTTGGATGATGCTAAAAACATTTTATACCTTCAGTGCTTATATTTGCAAAATGAAATCTGAAAGGAATGCAGAACTGAGGTTAAGATAGTAGAGTATCAATTCTCCAAAGAAAATCTCTGCTGTTCCATGACCACAATAAATGGTTGCTTAAACAGAAAATGGGCAAGAGGTCAAGAGGCATATTTAGTTACACTAGAGATCACGTACAAGTGCACAAAATGTACCCTTTCATGCATGTTGGAAATTATGCCCTTTGCAGGAGAAATGGATAACTAGTACACAATGTTCACTGAAAACCACTATAGTATCCTACTTTCGTTTTTATCAAGTTCTAAGTTCCTCGGTTCTGATTCATAATCGAAATCCACCTCTCCTTTCATTAGGATAGTGATGTAGTGGTAGTTATCCTTCTCGCTAACAGCATTCACGGTTGAAGCAAAGCGGACGTTTGTTAGGTGAAGAGCAGTCTCCTCCAGGGTTTCTCTTTCCGCACATTCTGCAAAGCTTTCACTAGACAGGTAAGAAGAGAGTTAAAAAGTTGAAGAAACCTGAAAGACTGGTGCTTTTTAAAAGGCTAGAGGGGGGGGGGGAGGGGGGGGGGGGGAATAGCAGCCTGAAGCATTAGAAAAGCTAACTATTAACCAACCAGCATCCAAGTAACGGGTGTGTGTTTGTGTGACAAAATGGCACTGCGAAAACGTTCCTTGGGATCTGTTTGAGAGACTGTATGGGAATGGTGTCGAACATGTTTGCTAGGTTAAAGGCAGTAAAAGTCAACCTGGGAGTCATATTTATTTGATTTTTATCTTGCCCTCCCCGCGGACGGGCTCAGGGTGGGTTACAAAGTCATACAGTCTCAGCAACAATAATAGAAACAGCAATCAAGCTTCGTGTTGCTATACTGGAGGAATGGTGTTCCATACTGATAGAATGAACTCCCAGAGGACAATCAGGGCCCTGTGGGACCTTTTACAGTTCCGCAGGGCCTGTAAAACGGAGCTCTTCCACCAGGCCTTCAATTAGGGAGCCGTACTACATAAAGTGAGGCCCCAACATTAACATCATTATCAACATTAATACCACCACCAACAGCCTGCCATAACTCGGACTATGACTTTTAGCTGACTGCATACTTGTGAATGCTGCTCATGTTCGCCATCGTAATATTATATGTACTAGCAATTTATATCTTATGTTTTTCGATTATACTGCTGTGCTTTTATGAATTCCCTGTTTTAGGTATTTTATACAGTTTTTGTAAGCCGCCCTGAGACTGCCTTGCAGAGAGGGTGGGATATCAGTAATAATAATAATAATACTCAGTTTAGGCTGATCACAGAGTCAGCGACACAAGATTTAAGCACTTGTGGCTTTCCCCTTCGTCTGCACACACTGCAAAAGGGAGGGAAAGGAAATACAGTCTCTCACTGGCTGAAAAGAGACTGTGTATCCTATAAGCACAGAGACAGATAAAAAGGTAAAGGTTCCCTTGCTCGAAAGCCAGCCGAATCCGACTCTTGGGTTGCGGTGCTCATCTCCGTTTCAAAGCCGAAGAGCCAGCGCTGTCCGAAGACATTTCCGTGGTCATGTGGCCGGCATGACTAAACACCAAGGCGCACGGAACGCTGTTACCTTCCTACCAAAGTGGTACCTATTTATCTACTTGCAATTTCTTGCTATCGAACTGCTAGGTTGGCAGGAGCTGGAACTAGCGATGGGAGCTCATTCCATCATGCGGCACTGGGTCTCGAACTGCTGAACTACTGACCTTCCACAGCCTGCAGTTCAGCGTCTTAACTACTTGAGCCACCGCAGCTCTTTACAGAGACAGAAGTCACTGGATATTCAGTGAGACTCTACGTCTGACCTTCAGCAGCAGAGGGATTCTGTACAACAATGATACTTAGTGGCTTGGGAGCCAAGTATGGCTCTTCAGGGCACTGCTGCCCAATGTGGCACCTTGCTTATGTTTCAGGAAAGTAGGTAAGGCCCTTGCCCAGTGGGGCTTGTGGTTAGCAGATGGTTCTATTGGGTTAAATGTAAAAAAAACCCCAAACCCACTTTGACTTGGAAGCACAGAAGCGTTATGCAGTATCCCCGATTCCTCCACCTTTCCTGGCTAACTGGAAAATGCTGTTCAAACAAATTACAAAGATGGTCTGACTCCAATGGTAACAAGAGGAAGAAATTTTACTTGACAAAAATAGAAGCACGTCTTACACGACATATTCAGGTAGGTACATTTTAACTTATTGGGAACAGATGTTCACATGCTACAGCTCCAAGCCAAGGTAAGACAGAGAAGAAGAGAAGCCCTATATACGATGATTGTGAGACTGCCTCTCCCCATATGTGCCCTGGAGAAGCCTTGTGCTCCATCAATCAGCATCTGCTGGTAGTCCCCGGCCCGAGGGACATCCGTCTATCCTCAGTCAGGGCCAGGGCCTTTTCTGGCCCTGACCCCGGCCTGGTGGTACAAAGTTCCGCTTGAGATCAGGGTCCTGCGGGACTTATTGCAGTTCCGCAGGGTGGCCTGCAAGACAGACCACCAGGCCTGTGGTTGAGGCAGAGGGCGTCCAATGAAGCCGGCCTCCCTCACCGAAGTCTGTCATCATCATTATTCGGCCCAGATTAAGAAGATCTCTGGATCCAACCGCTCCAGCTGAAACTGTGGTTATACACAGTTGTTTTAAATTGTATTACTTAGTTGATTTAAATAGTGTCATACTTATGAATGTATGTTTTCATCTACTTATGACGTGATCTGCTCTGAGCCCACTCGTGGGGAGGGCGGAATTAGGGTCGCCAAGTCCCCGCTGTATGTACAGCGGGGACCTCCAGCCCCATTCCAGGAGCGGGCGCGTAAAGCGCATGCGCGCCGCAACCACGTCACCCGGAATTGACACGCCCGGCGTGGCTGCGTCACTTCCGGGTGATGTGCTAACGCTGGGCACTTCACATGCTTTGGGGGTGGGGTTCCCCCGGGGCCCGATCCGCTGGCGGCGCTAACGGGCCTCTGGGGCGGGGTTTTCCCCGCCCCCCGGGGGGACGTGGCAAGCCTTGGCGGAATCCAAATCCAAATAAATAAATAATAAAACAGAAGGCAAGCAATGGCCAAACAGGCTCATCACATAACTGATGAGAGGGCGGGGCCAAGTGTTATCTGAGTGAGAGAATTCTCTTAACTCCTTCCCTCCCAGATCCTCATGCATGCAGAGTTACAATATCTGAGAGGTTCTCCCCTTGAAAAAACCAATGCAAAAGGAATGGGCAAACCAGGGGTGTCGAACTCATTTCTTATGAGGGCCGGATCTGACATAAATGAGACCTTGTTGGGCTGGGCCACGTGTGTCGTAAACTGTAATGTCAGGTAGCGGAGATATAAACTTTATAAAGGACGCAAACACAAAGGGTTTTTTTTTTAAACTTAAAATAAAAACATGCTTAAACCATTAGTGCTCTTGCAATATTCTATTTATTTAACAGTGTCTGATAACTGACACCTCTTGCTCTGAATTAATGCATCAAAATGTCTGTGCTGTTGCAATCTTGAGTATGCTGTGCAGGTGTGTATCTGTAAGCTGCAAACCTACGATGACGCAGCAGTGGCAGAACTGGAAGAAGAAGCAGAAGACAGACCAGTCCCACTGTGGGCCTGATAGAAGCCCTCCGGGGGCCTGATCAGGCCCCCAGGCCACACGTTTGACACCCCTGGGGTAAACTGTGAGCCTCCCTGAGGTTCAGTCTTCATGACAGTGATGGAAGTAAATGTGGCTCTTTTGCAATGTTCCCTCTAAGCCGTGGAGTCCTGTGAGCAAAGATTCTACTTTGTGAGCTACTGGCATTAAAGTTGTGAGTGAGCAATCTGGCTATTGCATAAATCAGTTTGCTCTGGGGCCATCCCTTCCTGAGCTAAGACAAAAATCTGTGAGCTGGAGGCTAAATAAAACCTGTGAGCTAGCTCACACCAATTCAGCTTAGAGGGAACACTGGTTGACAGTCATTGCGAATGTGTCAAGCCACAGACTGAGCAGCACCACTGCTGTACAAGAATAAAGATACTGAGGGAGGGAAAGTGTAGGAGATTCTCTCTGTTCTCTATCTGACTGTTGTTCTGTAGAATGGGCAGAGGGCAGTACACGATAGACCTCCACAGCAGCATTCACCAGGGGGAAGAAGGAATTCGTAATGATGCTTCCTCTGCTGTGTTCCTCACTACATGCGGGCTTAGTCTTTGTTAGGGCTCAGGATGATTCTCTGCCTAGACACACTGAGGGCCTCCCAGCTTCAGAAAGTGCACGTTGTTCCACAAGGAGACCTGGCAGGGCAGGGGATGTGGGGAACACACATATCCGGAGTGGCGCTACCTCCCAGAAAGGGAGAAAAGGCACAGCACTGAGGAACATTGCAGAGGAAACGGAACTGGTGAGCCACACAAACTGCGTCAAGAGAAAAAAGCAAGGGAGCCACAGCCTGGGTAGCCCAGGCAAGCCCGATCCTGTCAGATCTCGGAAGTGAAGCAGGGTCAACTCTGGCAAGGGATGGACGGGAGATTGTAGTGTCCGCTGACCGCCACCGGAGGTCAGCGCATATGCCCAAGCTTCGGTCCGTAACAACAATGGGGACTAGGATCCTAGTCCCTCCACTGGGGAACCAATGGGATCCGTGGCGGGAGATTTGAACCCACCAATGGTGACCAGGGGCGGTCCCCAGGCGTGTATATAGTTGGCCTGCCGGCCGTTTATCCCTTTGTCTTGTTGTGTGCTAATAAAGCGTGCTATGCACCACGTCGTTGTCTGTCGTTCATCCATGCGGCTACCCACTACATAACAGAGATGTAGTGTATTCAAAGCTGCCTTGAATGCATGACATGTTGTGAAACATCTAACTGAACTGTAATGTTAAGCTTCGTCCTGGGCTAGGCTCCAAATCTATCCAATCGTGTTAGTAGCCCAGGAAGTAGTGGGATCTAATATGATTGGACCTTATCTCTGCAACCTCATAGGTTGATATTTGTACAGTGGGTGTGGCTACATTAGCCGGGAATGTTTAAAAGCAGGACAGCTGCAATGTAAAGGCTGTTCTGGCTATCTGATGTTGATCCGTGTTGGAGTTGGGTTCGAGTTGAAGAATAAAGTTGTGTTCTTGCTGAATCACTCTCCGACTGCTTTGTTAAGCGAGCGACTTAACAAGAGACCTCCTTGGGATACCAGCAGTCGGGAGGCAGGGGCAGGCTTCATTCAGATACCTCTCTGAATATCCTCCAGGCCCCCAGCAGGGGTCAGTCACCAGAGGTCGCCATGACTTCCAGGTGCACTCGGACATACGAAAAATACCAAAAAAGAAACGAGAGAGAGAGAGAGAGAGAGAAGGGCAAGGAGGTGGGAGATCTAGTCTGCGCACCCCTGCTATATTGTACAAAAACAGTGATCTGGAAATTAATTTTGAGGCAAAGAAAGAAATTGTACAGAATATGCAAAAGTACAATATGAATATAAGAGGACTGGGAAAATGTAGGGGGAGGGAGTCTTTTTGTACATGTGACAAAGGTTTTGAAAGGTGGTCTGACTAAAGTCAGTAGGGGAAGTTGTATGGGAACATGGCAGGGGAGACCTTGGTATGGTGCATCTTGGCCTGCAAGATGTTCTGTGCATAAGGAGAGAATCTGGCTCCTATTTGCACCTGCTGAATTTCCCTCTTCATGTAACTGTTAGGGGTGCACTCCTGTAAGCAGAAAACCTTACAGGATGCAGTTGGGAAAGCTTCTGCAGAAGTATGCATTAAGATCTAGCTGTACAGCTATAAAAGGTAAAGGTTCCCTTGCTTGAGAGCCAGTCGAGTCCAACTCTAGGGTTGCGGTGCTCATCTCCGTTTCAAAGCCAAAGAGCCAGCGCTGTCCGAAGACATTTCCGTGGTCATGTGGCCGGCATGACTACACACCAAGGCGCACGGAACGCTGTTACCTTCCCACCGAAGTGGTCCCTATTTATCTACTTGCAATTTCTTGCTTTCGAACTGCTATGTTGGCAGGAGCTGGAACTAGAGACGGGAGCTCACTCCGTCATGCAGCACTCGGGTCTCGAACTGCTGAACTACCGACCTTCCAGAGCCTGCAGTTCAGCGTCTTAACCACTTGAGCCACCGCAGCTCCCTATATACAGCTATAGGTCTCTTGCCCTCTTTTGCTTCTGGCATTCCCACAGCAGACACCTCAGATGCCCAGGGAGTGCTGAAATTAACCCCTTTACCTTGACCTGGCCCAGACTAGCCTGATCTTGTTAGATCTCAGAAGCTTAGGGTCAGGCCTGGTTAGTATTTAGATGGGAGACCACCAAGGAATACCAGGGTCATGACACAGATGTAAGCAATGGCAAACCACCTATGAATGTTTCTTGCCTTGAAAACTCTATGAGGTCGCCATAAGTTGGCTGCGATATGATCACAAAAATACCGGTATCTAACTTTGATGAAAACTGGTTAGTGAGAAAAGCAGAGTAAAATCTTAAGTGCGTACAAAAGGATGCAGCGGCTACTTTGGTAATTAGGGGAAAAAAATCCCTCTTGAGATTTTTCTAAACAATGAAATATCTGCAGTGGACTTTTGTGAGTCCGTGTTTTGGCTACTTCTCTGGAATGTCAACACAGGAAAAAAAGGAAACACATCTGACGCATGATGTCCTGAGAAATTCTTGCCCTTGCAATGTTCTATTCTTCCTGTTGGTGCATGCAGATATGCTGGGGGGGGGGATGCTACAAGGCAGAGCAAACTGCGATGGAGTCCCCTGAGGACAGTGTAAAGGTAAAGGTTCCCTTGCTCGAAAGCCAGTCGAGTCCAACTCTAGGGTTGCGGTGCTCATCTCCGTTTCAAAGCCGAAGAGCCAGCGCTGTCCGAAGACGTTTCCGTGGTCATGTGGCCGGCATGACTAAACACCAAGGTGCATGGAACGCTGTTACCTTCCCACCGAAGTGGTCCCTATTTATCTACTTGCAATTTCTTGCTTTCGAACTGCTAGGTTGGCAGGAGCTGGAACTAGAGACTGTACCTCCCCTGAAATAACTTAGTTCTTGTAACCACCCCCCATCTCCAATTTTTGTACAGAAGAGCCAGCCTGCCTGACCAAGAGTTCTGGAGAACTCAAAAGCCTGCACATAGTGCTTGTGCTTGCTGTAAGTTAACTGGGTGAGCCCTGATAAAAGGCCTTTTGCCCCTTGCTTCTGCGTTTGGTGTTTGTGGAGGGCTTTAAAAGCTGCATATCCAGTTTCAACGAGCAAAACTGAGTGGTGTTTGAAGGGTTAACCCCTCTATTGGTTCCCTGAGCAGCCCAAGACAAACTGAGGCTGCACAAGCCTGCAATTTGTGCACCCTGGACAGAACTGGACTCCTCTCACCTGCCTGAGTCCTCTTCCAGAGGCTCTGAAGATCCTTTTAAACAAACACCCCTTGAAACACATAAATTACTTGGAATATTGTCATTATGGGTGGCTAAAGCAGAGGAGTCTGGATTTACCAACCAGAGTTGCTGGATCCAGGTTGGGAAAATCCTGGATATTTGGGAGTGGAGCCTGGGGAGGGCAGAGACCTCAGTGGGGTGCAATGCCACAGAGTCCACCCTCCAAGGCATCTGTTTTCTGCAAGGGAACTGATCTCTGCCGTTTGGAGATGAACTGTAATTTCAGGGGATCCCCAGGCCCCGCCAGGAGGCTGGCATCCCTATTTACCACAGATTTTTTGGGTAAAACCCTAGAGTGTCTTGCTTGCTCCCAGGGGCCGCTGTGCTGGCTGTGGCCAGCATTTCCTCCAGGGGAACGGATCTCTGTAGGCTGGAGATCAGTTGCAAATTCCGGGGGGACTCCAGGCGCCACCTGAGAGTTGGCAACCATACCAGCAAAGCTCTTTGCCACCTTGGTTCAGCACCTGACTTGAAGAATAAAGAAACCAGAAGCGCCCTGTAATCCGAGTGGCATTTTTGTGGCTACTCTACCGCCGGTGGAGAAAAGGAACCCGCTTGTTGTTGGCACCAGCCTGTGCCCGTGGCCGCCGCGCTCCCCTACCCGAACTCCAGGTGTCCTCCGGGGAGCTGGAAGGCGCCGGCGCCGACTGCACCCTTCCTCCGGCCCAGGAGGACACAGCCCGGGTGGGCCCGGCTGAGCACCACCACGCCGACGCCGACACCGGGCCGCTGCCGGCAAGCCATGCTGACTGTCGCCCTCGGAGCTCAGCTCCGCCCCGCTGGAGAGGAAGGACCGGCCTCCTTTCTGTCGGCTCCCATTTGTTGCTTGCGCTCGGAGGCCCCGCTTGGCGCCTCCGTGCGCCTTGGTGTTTAGTCATGCCGGCCACATGACCACGGAAACGTCTTCGGACAGCGCTGGCTCTTCGGCTTTGAAACGGAGATGAGCACCGCAGCCCTAGAGTCGGACTCGACTGGCTTTCGAGCAAGGGAACCTTTACCTTTACTTAAGCCCCCGAAATGCCGTCGGTTGTCTGGCAAAGGGTTGCCAACTGGCCTGGAGAAAAACGAACTGTTCCTTTCCCAGAGGCTTGACTTGGATGTAATTTACCGCCATGGCATTAAGCAGCTGTTTTGCACACCTTAAGCCGCTGTGAAAGGGGCAGGTCAACTCACACGAGAGAATCATTCTCTCCTCAAGTCAGTGGCAGTGAAAAGTGTTCCAGGGTTTAATTCCCTAAAGGGCTAGCGACTTGTTTAAATAAAGATAGAAGCTGGGAATTCAGAGGAACTAGTAGACTGGAGCAATAAATCGTTGTAACTTTTTTTTTTTTTTTTAAGTCAGTGAATGGCAGCAATGCGGGCAGGACCGCTAAAAACATCCACCTTCCTATCCCCATGGTGTACAAAAGGCGCTTTGATTGTGATCTTTAAGGGAAAAAAGATATCAAACCTGGGAAAACCCGTACAGTGGATCAGGGGACAATGTTTTGTGGATCCCCCCCCAGCCTTGCAAAACCTCCGTCTGAAGGCATCCAGGGTTTTCTGAAAGGAAAGATCCTGCCCCCAATACGGTTGCCAGCTCTAGGTTTGGGGGAAAGCTTGACATTTGGGAGGTGGAAGCTCAACATCAAAAAAACTAAGATCATGGCATCTGGCCCCATCACTCCTTGGCAAATAGAAGGGAAAGTCATGGAAGTAGTGATAGACTTCACGTTCCTGGGATCCCAGATCACCACAGACTGTGACAGCAGCCATGAAATTAAAAGACGCCTGCTCCTTGGGAGGAAAGCGATGGCGAACCTAAACAGCATGATAAAAAGCAGAGACATCACCCTGCCAACAAAAGTCCGCATGGTCAAAGCAATGGTATTCCCAGTAGTCATGTATGGCTGCGAGAGTTGGACTATAAGGAAGGCCGAGCGCCGAAGAATAGATTCTTTTGAACTATGGTGCTGGAGAAGACGCTTGAGAGTCCCCTGGACTGCAAGGAGATCAAATCAGTCAATCCTAAAAGAAATCAACCCTGACTGTTCCCTGGAAGGCCAGATAATGAAACTGAAGCTCAAATACTTTGGCCACCAAATGAGAAGGGAGCCCTCACTGGGGAAGACCCTGATGCTGGGAAAGATTGAAGGTCAAAGAAGACGGGGACGGCAAAGGATGAGATGGTTAGACAGTCTCATCGATGCAACGAACATGAAATTGAGCAAACTTCAGAGGACGGCGGAAGACAGGAAGGCCTGGAGTGAACTGGTCCATGGGGTCGAGAGTCGGACTCGACTGTGCGACTGAACAACAAAAAACCTGAGGAGGGCGGGATTTGGGGAAGGGAAGGACCTCGGTGGGTCATGTATGCCATAGAGTCCACCTTCCAAAGTGGCTATTTTCTCTAGGTGAATTGATGTCTATCATTTCGACATCAGTCATGATAGGTAGATATCTCCAGGCGCCACCTGGAGGTTGGCAACCACACCCTCAGTTTCCAAAGTAACTGCTGAGCAAATGCAATTAGTTACAAGTCGTTGGGTTTAGTGGGGAGGGTGGGGGACCCAAAGTGTTTTTCAAGAATGACATTCTTTCAACAACAAAAAAAGCTGTAAAGGAGGCAAGCCCTCCCCAATGCGCTTGTCTGTGGAGGCGAGCAACGGCACTCTGTCGTCTGGCTTCTCTATGGTTGGACCTCCGCACTCTGCGTCGGGAGAGCCGGCGTCAGGGACGCCGTCCAGTTCGAACGCGGAAGTAGAGCGGCCGTGAAAGCGCCCCTCTGGCCGCCTCCCTCTCGGCGGTGCGGCGAGTTCCGCGCAGGCGCGCTGCGGTGGGGGAAGCGGCTCCTCACGGAGGAAGGAGGTCAGCCATGGCCGCCTCCATGATCTGCGGCCGGGCGGCGCTGGCAGCTGCCAAGCGGCTGAGGGACGGCAGCGGAGGCCGCCACGGTGTCCTGAGCGCCGCCGCCAAGGTGAGGACGGGGCGGGTCCAAGACTGGGTTTTACGGGAGCCCCCCGCCAGGGCTGCTTCTGCTAATCCTCCCGTGCCCTTTTAGCTGGATATTTGCCAGGCAGCACCTGTGCCTCTGAGAAGTCCCCCCCCCCCCCCCGTTTGCTGCTTGAGAAAATCCTATTCTTAGAACACAGAGTGGAGGGTAGCAATGGCTTAGTTTAAGAATGGAGGTGTGGGAGAGAGTCAGTCGCGAAGTCCCTTAAAGCACTGGGAGGCTGCGGTCAGACACTCTAAACAACCCACTTTCAGTGCACTTTCCAACTGGATTTTTTTCCCCGTTCGCACAGTAAAATCCAGTTGGAAAGTGCAATAAATGTGGACCGCAGCCGAAGAGTCCAGAAACGCCCTAGAGACCAGCAAGGTTTTCAGGATATTTTCAGGGAGACGGGTAATTTTCAGGGAGAAAGGGGAAAATGAAGTAAACAGGTTGAGAACCACTTCCTTAGTTGAGAACCACTTCCTCAAGGGATTTCTATTAGGGAGCAGTGTTCCCTCTAAGCTGAGTTAGTGTGAGCTAGCTCACAGTTTTTTAGCCTCCGGCTCACACATTTTTGCCTTAGCTCAGGAAGGATGGCTCCAGAGCAAACTAATTTATGCAGTAGACAAATTGCTCGCTCACAACTTTAATGCCAGTAGCTCACAAAGTAGAATTTTTGCTCACAGGACTCCACAGCTTAGAGGGAACATTGTTAGGGAGCCCTGCTCTTTGTTTAAGTCATCAGGGATGTGGAGTTAGTTGAAGGGGGGTGTGTGTGTGAGAGAGACCAAGTTTGAGGATAACACCAGAATGCTGAAAATTCTAAGTAGTCTTTGCAGAGCTCCAAAGAGATTCCCCCCCACAAACCTGAGCTAGAGACGTAGCTGTTGACGCTTAACGTCATGCAATTGCGAAATGACGTATGTCAGGATAAAAACACTTCCTGATTTCACATCTGTGGACTGCTGTGCTGCATTGACTAAGTGGGGGAAAAGATCTTGGAGGGAAAGCATCAAGCTGGTACACGATGTCAGTGGGAAAACTGCAAGTTGTGCGCTAGGAATTGAAACGGATTGTCGGTAGATTCTGTACGGAATGTTCTTCTTACCATTTATAATATATGGAGCACGCTGCTACAATGTGCAGAAAAGGCCAATGGCTTTAACAGAGGATTATCCTCATTATTAGCAGAAAGGGAACCTCTGGGTTCAGTGACAGGATGCTTCTGACTTCCATTTACTGTGGGGCAGACGGTGAGGGAGGTCTGTTGCTTGTGGGGTCTCTGGAAACAGCTGCATGGCTACTGTGGGCAACAGGGTGTTGAATTAAGTAGCCCTCTGAGCCTGATCTACCAAAGTATTGCTCAGGTAGCCTGTCCTGATCCCCAGGATGGGTTATAATTTAAAACCTTGCATAAATAACAAATGTTACAGTGGAGAAAAAAAAAACTGTGCTAAAAGAAAAAACCAGCAAAGAGACCCATGGGCACTGGCCATTAAAAGCAGCTCAGCCTTAATGGCAAGTCTGAGAATGCTCCTGAAAGATAGTCTGGTTAGTGGCTTGATCGCTTGCTGGAGAAGGAAGATTGACTACTGTGGGCCGCCTCTGACAGTGTCTTTTGTGCGTCTTTGTTGTTGACAAACAGCATACCTGTGGGATAATTGAGAAGGGTACTCTCAGTGACACTGATATGATTTATACCTGCTTTAGGAGCTTGCCACCATAGATCTAAATTCTGGTTTAACAAGTTTGTAGACGAGCTGGTTTCTAATAACTATTGCTATGGTATGTGTGTAGGAGGGGAACACTCAGAAGCCATAGGAATGCATTTCACTTCCCATCACACTCTCGTGATTTAGGACCCAACTGGTGCGGCTGAGTTGTGCCCTTTTATGCTCATTGATTTCAGTGGACTTGCAGGGATGTAACGCTGCTTAGGACTGCACTGTGAGCCATTGATCTGTTTTGATTTAGAAGGGAGTTTGAAAGTCATCCTGTACAACAACCTGTCCTTAAAAAAGGAGTTAACTTTCCTTCCAAACTTCTTTAGGCAGATAGATGAAGATGGGTAGCTGTGTTAGACTGCTCATAGCAGTAGAAAAGAGTCCAGTAGCACTTTAAAGACTAACACAATTTGTATGTGCTTTCTTGAGTCACTGGGTATGAGCTTTCTTGAGTCACTGGCATTGCTCACTTCTCTATATCTGAAGAAGTGAGCAGTGACTCATACCCTACAACAAATGTTGTTAGTCTTTAAGGTGCTACTGGACCCTTTTCTACTTCTTTAGGCAGATTATTCTATTGTGAACGTCTTAGGATAGTCACACATTTTGAATGGTATTTGACTTGAAGCTTGTGTGCAGTTCTGGAGGCCTCACTTCAAAAAGGAGTGGAGCGGGTGCAGAGGAGAGCGACGAGGATGATCAGGGGCCTGGAGACCAAGTCCTATGAGAAAAGGCTGAGGGACTTGGGAATGTTTAGTCTGGAGAAGAGACTGAGGGGGGACAGGATTGCTCTCTTTAAGTATTTGAAGGGTTTAAGACAGGAGAACATAAGAGAAGCCAATGCTGGATCAGGCCAATGGCCCATCCATACTCTGTCACACAGTGGCCAAAAATACCAGGTGCCATCAGGAGGTCTAGCAGTGGGGCCAGGACACTAGAAGCCCTCCCACTGTTGCCCCCCCAAGCACCCAGAATACAGAGCATCACTTGCCCCAGAGTTCCTATCTATAGGTAAAGGTAAAGGTTCCCTTGCTTGAAAGCCAGTCGAGTCTGACTCTAGGGTTGTGGTGCTCATCTCCGTTTCAAAGCCGAAGAGCCAGCGCTGTCCGAAGACGTTTCCGTGGTCATGTGGCTGGCATGACTAAGCACCAAGGCGCACGGAACGCTGTTCCCTTCCCACCGAAGTGGTCCCTATTTATCTACTTGCAATTTCTTGCTTTCAAACTGCTAGGTTGGCAGGAGCTGGAACTAGAGACGGGAGCTCACTCCGTCATGCGGCAACTTGGGTCTCGAACTGCTTAACCAATGACCTTCCACAGCCTGCAGTTCAGCGTCTTAACCACTTGAGCCACCGCAGCTTCTATCTATACCTTGTGGCTAAGAGCCACTGATGGACCTCTGCTCCATATGTTTACCTAATTCCCTCTTGAAGCCCCCCATGCTTGTAGCTGCCGCCACCTCTTGTGGCAGTGATGTGATCCATGGGGTCATGAAGAGTCGGACTCAACTGTGCAACTAACAACAACAACAACACTTAGAGGAGGGCAGGGAGCTGTTCCTGTTGGCAGCAGAGGAAAGGATTCGCAGTCATGGGTTTAAGTTAAGGGCAGGAAGGTACCAGCTGGATCTTAGGAAAACTGTTTTACAGTAAGAGTTGTGCAAGAGTGGAATCAGCTGCCTCGGGAGGTGGTGAGCTCCCCCTCACTGGCAGTCTTTAAGCAGCGGCTGGACA
>NW_015160249.1:255417-308393 GCF_001447785.1 Gekko japonicus
ATGGCACGTGTGCCCACAGAGAGGGCTCTGAGTGCCACCTCTGGCACCCATGCCATAGGTTCGCCACCACTGCTCTAGGCTGATCCTGCATTGAGCAGGGGGTGGGACTGTATGGCCTGTATGGCCCCTTCTAACTCTGGGATTCTAGGATTCTGAACTTTTCTTTGTTGCTGTCCTGTTGGTTTTTAGGGTACCGCAGGGGGCACTAGTCAGTCCTCAGGCTTGAGAGATCTACCTTTGGGGGAGGAGGTGGGGGACACAGCATCAGAGTCTATCACGTATGGCCAGTCAGTTCTATTGATTTGTATTGCTTCTGCCTTGTTAGCGATCCCGTTTAGTCCATGAGCCAAGGTAGAGTTTCACTCATTGTCCCCAAACAGAGGCATTAAATGTTTTCTCTCTCTAAAAAGCTTATCTGTGGCTTGCAAATACAATACATCTGTAGTTTGCTGTACAATAAACCGTTACTTATTGAATGCGTGAGATCCAGGGTGGTCCTTGAACTTGGCTGTCTCCATTAACGCCCATGAAATTTGGGTTCTAACAGATGAACTCCTTTGAGATCCAAATAGTGTTAATTTACTCACTGGGTTAATAAGTGACTGTGCTGATGGAATGGTGTGAGCTACATGAGACGTTACGGTGTTTTGAACCTGTAAATGCTGATCATTGCAAGATAGTACAGTCTGGAGTCCTGAAATGTCATACTGAGAAAAGCAAACAAATACAGGTTAGCGGTGTATAAACTAGGTGCTTCTACTCCCTAACATTTATTTCAAGGTATCCTGTATTGCTGAAGCTTGTTTTCTGTTAAGAAATGGAGTTTCAGTAGTATACATCGATGGCAGACTTATTCTGCAACACCACTGCTCTTGAACGGCTTCTTTTTCTGCAAATGTAGGATTAGATCTAGTGGAGGGCTCTCAGGGACGGAAGGGGTTTCCGTCTGCAGGGTGTGACGTTCTCCTCTCCCCCCAATGTAGCCCCAAGTGCCTCCTGAAACGCAGCTCCTGGGATGTAAGGGAACCCAGGAACAGCCCGACTGGCAGCCGGAGGTCTCTAGCAGGGTGTGAGATCAGCAGACCTTTTGGAAGTTTGACATCTCTCTTTGAGACTAAATACCTGGATGGTGCTGGAGAGGAAGTGTTTAAATCTACCACGTGTGAACTTGCTAGAAAATAAATGTATAATCCTGTCAAATATTCCGAGTGCTTTCTTCAACCTTAATTGTAGAGAGGCTATACATCTGAGCTGCATACCTCCTGTCCATTCTGAAGTGGATTATAGCTTTTACAGTGTGTGATTCTCTGGACTTAAATTCTTGGAATTGCTCTCAGTGTGTGTGATTCTGCAAGGCTCAAGGCTCTGAAAAAAAATCTATCCCTTACCAGAGGCCCAGGAAATGCATTAGAGCATGTCACACCTCTCTATGCTGAAGAATTCGATCCCTTGTCCCAAGCGTGTAGCTCACTGGAGGAAGAGGACGACACCTTTGTGGGGAGCTGTGACTCAAGTAGTGAAGCGTACTTTGCCATACCGTATGCCTTAGTGAAACATGTAGACAGGTTTGAGGTTGTTGATAGCCCCATAAGTGACCATTGCCCATTAAGACTCATACTTAATCTCAATGATAACATTTTTCTGAAACCAGTTCCAGAATTTGCTGAAGATATCCTTCCAGGACATAGGAGACTCAGGTGGTCAGAGGAACTAAATATTAAATTAGCTCAAATCCTTGCTACTCCAGAGATGGAATCTATGAAGGCAGTTCTTCCTTTGCCAGATAAGGACACTATTAAAACTTTTCAAGCCATAAATGACTACCTTAAACCTTTTTTATTAATAGCAGGCCAATTAACCCTTTACCTAATGGCAGTAACAGCTGGTATGACCAGGAATGTAAGGCGATTAAAAAAGAGCTAACGTCTCTAATGAGACTGGTAAGACGGAATAATTATGATCATTTGATGCCTCACCTCTTGAAACTTAGGTCTTATTATAAAAATTTAATTAAAACTAAGAAAAGGGACTATGCTAAATCTTTATGGACTCAAGTCCATCTTGTTAATGCTGCAGGGCTCTCTGGCGGGACTGATCCAAGGACCTCACTAAACCATCCACTCGGCAGTAGCAACAGGTGGCACGTACAAAGGGCAAGGACTTAACACAAGTTTATGACCTTTTGTCTATCCCCAAGTGGGTTATGGCCCTGCCGTGTACAATTCTGCAAGGCTCAGAGCTCTGAAGAAACTCTATCCATTACCAGTGGCCCAGGAAATGTATTTGTGCATGCCGCACGTCTCTCTGTGCTGAGGATTTTGATCCCCTGACCCAAGCGGATGGCTCACTGGAGGAAGAGGGCTGAGGCTGTGTGGGGAGTTGTGCTTTCACTACAAAAGTCTCATGTCTGAAGATTTTGCATCTCCAGTTGAAAAAACAGATCTTGGATAACAGGTAGACGGTGGAAGACCGTGTTTTGTCAAGAGCGGCTGCCAGTGGGAGCAGGAAACACTGAGCTACTGAGACCAGTGGTCTGACTCTGCACGGCAGCTTCATATGTCGTATATAGAGCGCTCTTAGTAGCATTCAGTTAAACTGCAGTTCTGCCTCAACCACCTCTTGGGAGAGCGTGCTTATTTCTGGAGTAAGAAAATCTGTTTGGGTTTGATATTCTTGGATTCCAGAAAATGCCTATACATATCTCCTGCGGTGACTGCAATTGCCACTGAATAATAGTTCTGTGATAGCACCGCCTCTGGATCCTTGGACCCCACGGCCCTCTTTGGATTTATTGTATATGTGCCCAGTTTCCTCAGGCTGGGACACCTCCAAAAGCTCCAGCAGCCATATGTGGACAATCATCATTGTGGTTATGTAGTGGTTTTTACAGGTCTTTGTGCACCCCGGAATCCCACCAGGGGGTGGGTGGGCAGCATTTGTCCACAAATATAGCGAACGAGCTGCAAATGGAATCATCTGAGTCTGTTGCAGAATGTCTTTGCAACTTGTTGGCCTTTAAGTTACATACACCCAGCGGTTTGAAAGCTTCGGAGAGTAGATAAAATGGGTACCATTCCTTAGAGAGGGTGGGCACACTAAACCCCTCCGGTGGGGGGAGGTGTTAGCCAGCGAAACGGAATGTCCAGCTTGTAAGCTTGGAAGCCTGGAAAGATCTCTTCGGCATTAAGAAGCCTGCGATGGGCCAATCCGGCCAGGCGGTGGCAGTGCAGCGCTGAAACCCGAAGCTGAACAAAACCCCTGTCGGTTGCAAACAAACGTGTGCGACTTAAAGATTTATATGTTGTCCTCCCTTACCCCCTATGAATCATTGTTAGTCCCTTGTTAATATGTGTAACTGTAAATCGCTCAGAGCCAGCAGCTCTGCAGGATTGAGCGATTAATAAATTGAAATATGTTGTTGTTGTTGTTGTTGTGCAGGACTGAGCGATTAATAAATTGAAAGATGTTGTTGTTGTGCAGGACTGAGCGATTAATAAATTGAAAGATGTTGTTGTTGTTGTTGTTGTTGTTAAAAAATGTTTGCACTCAAGACAAATCTATGGTATATATCTATTCCTGCAACTGGATGTTGGTTTTGGATTCATTCAGTTTGCACCTGTTACTGTTTTTTGCCTTGCCTTTGCAACTGCAGGAGGAAAGCGGGATATAAGTACTTAAAAATCTTCTCTCAGTTGGGGGGGGGGCCTTTTGTTTCCTAGGCCTGTAATTGGGGGGGGGGGCCTTTTGTTTCCTAGGCCTGTAATGTTGCAATTTGTTTGGAATTAAGAACAGGGGAACTGGTTGACTAGGCTGGCAGCACCATTTGATGCGGAAGGATCCTATCCAATGATCTTGCCCTCATTTTGAACACAGGAAGCTGCCTTATACTGTGGCTGATTCTGCACTGGCTTTTCCAGAGGGCACCATAAAATCCAGTGATCAAAGAAAGTGAAAGCAGCATGCAATGCAGAGGAGAATTCCTGTTCCAATGTGGGTTTGGCATAACAAGGGAGGGAAAAGCCAATGCAGAATCACCCTGAATCAGACCCTTGGCCCATCAAAGTGAGTACTGTCAGATTGACAGCGGATCTCCGGGGTCCCAGGCTGAGGTCTTTGACATCACCGACTATCTGTTCATAAGAACATAAGAACATAAGAGACGCCAATGTTGGATCAGGCCAAAGGCCCATCCAGTCCAACACTCTGTGTCACACAGTGGCCAGAAATACCAGTGCCATCAGGAGGTCCAGCAGTGGGGCCAGGACATTAGAAGCCCTCCCACTGTTGACCCCCCCCCCAAGCACCAAGAAGACAGAGCATCACTTGCCCCAGAGCCCCTAGCTATACCTTGTGGCTAATAGCCACTGATGGACCTCTGCTCCATATCCTTTTTACTGGGAATACCAGGGATTGAACCTGCATGCAGAGCAGATGCTCGACCACTGAGTCACAGTCCCTTCCCAAAAGGGACATTTTCGAGTCTAAACTGATGGCAGTGACAGAAGCTCTGGGGATAGTCAGAACATCCATAAATACTCTGTTCTCATCAAATCCAACTCTTGGGAATCTTGGGCCACAAACACAGTATGAGACCGATGCTTTTTACAAGGAGGTCTTTCCTCGGGAATTAGCACTCTACCCTGCAAAGTAATTTTACTTGACTTTTTGCTTTGCATTCTTATAGCAATGCTTTAAACTTGGACTTGCCATTTAAAAGTCAGTATGGTGTAATGATTCTAGCATGAGGCTAGGACTGGGGAAAACCCAGGTTTAAACCGCCACTCTGCCACGGAGTGGCCTTGGGCCAGTAATGCATACTTTCAGAGGAATCTACCTCAGGTGTGAACAACTGTTTAAATATGCAGGTAGTTGGGAAATCTGCTGTTTAAAGTTGGTTTGCACTTATGCGTGGCAATTCACCCTGACATTGTGGGGCGTTGATTGATCCAAGCTGCACATGTGTTAAGTGTCCACATGTCTGCGTGAAAGGGGGGGCTTGGAAGCCACCGTGATAGCTGTCACATAACACAAAAATGCATATCCCCCCCCCAAAGCAGAAGTCCCCTTTCTCCTTCCCTGTGACCACATTATTAACTTTTTGACTTACATGATTAGATAGAAGCAGAAGAACGACGTCTCTGTCTGGACAGCCTTGGAAACTGGGGGGAAATGACCTGGATGTTTTAATTCAAGACCTTTAACAGTTTAAAGACATTAGAAGACAAATTTAAAAATCTGCAAGGAAATTGGGTGTTACGAGTACGTCTGTTAGGGTGCGCAGGGTATGTTCGACACTTCATTTGGGAATTGCCCTCCCGATGCAACTGCTGAAATATTTTTATCAATTGACAGTCCCAAAACTAAGAAGAGCTTTTACGTTGGCAAGACTGGATGTTCTTCCCTCGGCAGTTTCAGAGGGCAGATATAATAAAGTATCGGCAGATATAATAAAGTATCATACACTAATAGAACACACAGATGCTCATATACAGTCGAAACCATTGAACATATGGTTATGGAGTGCCCTATATTCGATGAGTTGAGGGCTAATTTAGTCAACCCTTTACTTAGACATGGAACTGCTAAATGTGCGGGCCCAGGTGTCATGGCTACTATCGGATACCAGTGATCGTGTCACCCTCTCAGTGGCAAAATTCATAGGCGCAGTAATCAGATATAAGAGAAATAATACTGAGTAAGGTCTTTTAAAATATTTTCTTCGGTTCTGATTTCTGCTTAAGGTGATAGCCGTATGAGCAGTACTAGATAGATAAGACCTTTAACAGTTGCCCTGAGGTAGAGATATTCATATTAGGCATAGAGGAGATGAGAGGGGAAGATAACAGAACAGCCTGCCTGAAGAGGTCAGGAAGATTCCCTTGCGTCTGTCTTTCTGTGAGTTGTATAAAACAGGATTGTTCAGCATAAAAGTTGACTCCAGCCTGAGCATGGAACAGCTCAAAGAAAACATGGAGAGAGCTGGCCCCTAGAATCGAACATGACTGAATGGCTAAGAACAACAACACTAGTATTATCATCATTAAAATGTATTGTATATGTTACCACTGAATGGTTTATAGAAGAATGGGACTCTGGAGTAGACTGTGTATAGTATATATTAGCTGCTTGTTGTGTGAGTTCTGTTTGCAGTTCATTGTTTTCTGCTTGTATAGTGATTTTCTGCATTAACATATCACGTCTAATACTTTTTTGCTTTGTTTTAAATTCCTGCGATTCTAGTCCGATTACATTGCTTATTAGATGTCACGTCCGATCAATTACATCGATTTACACTTGAGTCTCAGTGGGACAGGCGGGCTATAAAGAAAGTTAGTAACATGTTTATTTATTTATTTATATTTACATTTATATCCCGCCCTCCTCGCCATTCGGCAGACTCAGGGCGGCTAACAACATATATAAAAATACATTAAAATTCCATTGAAACTGTCAATCAATATAAAATCATACAACTTCTATTAAAAGATGGCGAATCTTCTGATCTCAACTGTCAACTGAACACTGTCTTAGTGTAAAAACTCCACCCCCTACAGATGGATAACTCCAGAAGGATTTATCTTCACCTCTTCATCCACCTTGTTTGTCAAACGAGCATCCTATGGCCAGTCATGGGCAGGGCGAAACTGTGCAGTGTCCTCCTGAAACTGCAGAAAAAATTAATACCCTTCCTCCACCTTCTCCTCATAGTTGAGGCGATTGTGGATAGGCGGTAACGGTCTCTCGTGGGTATCTGTTGGCCTTCTGAAAACGGACCTGGGTCTTAGGGGGCCCTGTGGGCCCTAGACTGGATAGCCCAGGCTGGCCCAATCTCGTCAGATCTCAGAAGCTAAGCAGGGTCAGTCCTGGTTAATATTAGCATGGGAGACCACCAAGGTATTCCAGGGTTGCTATGCAGAGGAAGGCAATGGCAAAACCACCTCTAAACGTCTCTTGCCTTGAAAACCCTACAGGGTTACTGTAAGTCAGTTGCAACTTGACAGCACTTTACACGCACACATTAACTGGTGTATTGCGTATTCCAGGTGAATTCAGTGTTTATTGAATTTGTTCGGGGAAATTTTCTCCTGCTTGGGGACAGAGTTGTTCAAGGGACCGAGGCCTCCTGTTTCAGGGTTGGGGTTAGAATCAAACTTTTGCTCATTGTTGTGTCCAATTGCATGGCACTGCTCAGTGTGTGGATAGACTCTTTATTATAGGTCAGTGTGTTTTCACAGTAGTGAAAACTCTACACTGCTATAGCTCCAGTCTTGCTCTTCTAAGTGTGTTCCATTCCCCCCCCCCCCAGGTACTTGGTGGAAGTACGGGCTCGTTGAATAGCCATGGGCTTCAAGTGCAGCAGCGAAGGAACCTGTCACTGCATGAATACCTGAGCATGGGACTCCTGAAGGAAGCCGGCATTGCCGTTCCGCACGGATTAGTCGCCAAGACACCGGAGGAAGCTTACCTGATTGCAAAAGAAATAGGTATAAAACTGAAGAGCGTGTGTGTGTGGTCAGTGTGTCTTTTACACGCCATATTCTGTGTGCTGTATTGAAAAAAGGATGTCAGATGTGGAGAAGCAAATGCTTGCACTTAAAATCCTGCCCCCTTGCAGTGGCTGATGACCCTAAGAGAGCCAGTTTGGTGTAGAGAGCCAGTTTGGTGTAGAGAGCCAGTGTGCAGACTCTAATCTGGGAGAACCGGGTTTGATTCCCCCACTCCTCCACTTGGACCTGCTGATGTGACCTTGGGTCAGTCGCAAGCTCTGGCACAGCTGTCCTTGAAAAAGAGCAGTTTGTGCCAGAGCTCTCTCAGCCCCACCCACCTGTTGTGGGGAGGGGAAGGGAAAGGAGTTTGTAAGCCGCTCTGAGACTCCAAGTGAAGGGCGGGGTATAAATCCAATCTCTTCTTCTTCTTCTACAGTCACATGGCTTAATAAAGCAAAAGATAGATTCAGGTGGTCAGCCGTGTTGGACTGAAGCAGTAGAACAAATTTAGAGTCCCGTGGCACCTTTAAGACTAACAAAGGTTTATTCAAGGTATGATCTTTCGTGTGCAAGGCACACTACTTCAAATACAGTGGAATGGTAGGTAAGGTTCAAACTTATAGACAGGGACATAACAGCAAATTAACATGTAACATGATGATGTTTAAGCTATGCAAAGTCAGAACTAAATAACAAGCTAAGGTTATAAAGCAATAAATGTGTCAGAATAGCAGATAAATGTCTAAAGGTGTCTTTTCTCATTGTGGGAAGCAAACGGAGAATCTGTGTTGTCTCCCAGGCATGGAGATCTCTTCACAGCACTTTTTGAGGTGAATGTAATATCATGTCAGCAAAACATCCCAATATTCCTTGCATTACATTCAGTATTCTAATATACTATTCTGAAAAAGAAATACACTAAATTACAGAGTATTTACAGAGTATTCTTGTTGAGAATACATATGTGAGGACTGAATGAGTTAGCATGTGTAATGAGATAAGAAAGCAATATCCCTGTTGAGTCCTGGGGAGGTTTTTGTTCCAAGTGTTGTAATAACTTGTAATTCAGCAGTTTCACTTTCCATTCTGTTCCTGTTTGTTCATACCTTGAATAAATCTTTGTTGGTCTTAAAGGTGCCACTGAACTCTAAATTTGTTCCGAAGCAAAAGATGACGGCATGATTTGGATACAATGGCAGAAGGTGGCTTGGCTGTTTTGTGCCCAGGCTTGCATGCTCCTTCTTCCCCTTCCCTTCTTCAATTGTAGTAGTCTTGTCTAAGAAAAAAACTTCCAGATTCAGGGACCACCGATAACATGTCTGAACCCCAAACTACGGAAGAGCACAAACCATGGAAGGTAAAGGTAAATGTTTCCCTTGCTCGAAAGCTAGTCGAATCCGACTCTAGGGATGCGGTGCTCATCTCCGTTTCCGAGCCGAAGAGCCAGCGCTGTCCGAAGACATTTCCGTGGTCATGCGGCCGGCATGACTAGACGCCGAGGAGCACGGAACGCTGCTACCTTCCCACCGAAGGGGTACCTATTTATCGACTTGCAATTTCTTGCTATCGAACTGCTCGGTTGGGAGGAGCTGGGACCAGCTCCATCACGCGGCACTCGGGTCTCAAACTGCCAAACTACAGACCTTCTGGTCTGCAGCTCAGCATCTTAACCTCTGAGCCACCACATGGGTTCAAAAATGGAGGGGGTGGATCCTGATCTGGAGGGAAGAGCAGACAGGCTTTAACTCGCCGCGTGTCGGGGATTATGCAAACCCAGTAATCTCCCAGGCTCTGTACCCTAACAGTCGCACGATTGGTCTATTGTGTCTATTGTGTTTGACTTGGGCCAGTGGTATTGAAAGGTTCTCCAGCTGTGAAAGCTGTAAGCATTTAATTAGTACATAATTATTGCTTGATGCTTTCTGATGTGCATGCATTATCGCTTTTGGTAACACGCCTTGTTAATTATGTTTCTTCTATTTGGAAACCTATTGGCTTGGACCCACTGGAGGATTTTTGGTAACAGAAGAGACTTTTGTCATTAGACTGCAGCTTCCTTCCCCCCCCCCCCCCCCGGGAAAAGCACGGGGGGGGGAGTTAGAGGTCTGCAGTGGGAATTGCTGTAGAGGGGAACTGCTGAAAATCACTGTTTCTTGCATATCTGTGGAAATCCTCCAGTGGATTCAGGCCACTGATTGTTCGTGAAATATTGTTTGCCTGACCTGGATGGCCGCCAGGCTTGCCCAGTCTTGGCAGATCTCGGAAGCTAAGCAGGCTCAGCCCCCGCTAGAACTTGGATGGGAGACCTCCAAGAAATACCAGGGTCACTACAGCCATGAAATTAAGACGCCTGCTCCTTGGGAGGAAAGTGATGGCGAACCTAAACAGCGTGATAAAAAGTAGAGACATCACCCTGCCAACAAAAGTCCGCATGGTCAAAGCAATGGTATACCCAGTAGTCATGTATGGCTGCGAGAGTTGGACTATAAGGAAGGCCGAGCGCCGAAGCATAGATTCTTTTGAACTATGGTGCTGGAGAAGTCTCTTGAGAGTCCCTTGGACTGCAAGAAGATCAAATCAGTCAATCCTAAAAGAAATCACCCCTGACTGTTCCCTGGAAGGCCAGATAATGAAACTGAAGCTCAAAGACTTTGGCCACCCAATGAGAAGAGAGCCCTCACTGGAGAAGACCCTGATGCTGGGAAAGATTGAAGGTCAAAGAAGACAGCGCCGGCAAAGGATGAGATGGTTAGACAGTGTCATAGATGCAACGAACATGAAAGTGAGCCAACTTCAGAGGATGGCAGAAGACCGGAAGGCCTGGCGAGATCTTGTCCATGGGGTCCCGAAGAGTCGGACTCAACTGTGCGACTGAACAACAAACACACAGAGGTGTGCAATGGCGATCCACCTCTGAACGTCTCTTGCCTTGAAAACCCCATGGGGCTCTCCATAAGACAGCTGTGACACGACAGCAACAACAAAAAAAATTTGTTTACAGCCCGGCCCTCTTATTTCCATTGCAGGGCTGTTGCAGTTGACGAATGGGAACACCCCATTCTCTTGATCCAGTGCAGCTGTTTGTCCCAGCTGCATGTTGCCTTTGTGCGTGCCCAGCAGAGCCAGCAGCATAACTCACCCCTTGGTGGTTGGCACAAACATTGGCAGCATGCACCAGAAATTATTTTAAAACACATGAGGCAAACCTGAAACACAGTTTTGCTAATGCCACACTGACACGTGGGGAATGACACTGTGATAGCCGAAGTGACTTGCCAGTGAGGTGTCTAAAGAGCTGGAGTCAGGGGTGTGTGTAAAACACACAATTCTTCTGTATCCAGGAAAGCTGGATTTTGTTTCTGAAACTGAAATTATCATATGGGTGTCGTGTGTGGAATAGCCAGGAGATCCCTGGGGGACTGTTTGGCTGCCGAAGCTGTAGCTCTTTTTTGGCACCACTAGGTGGCGAGCTATGCTTATTTTTAGGCTGGGGGTGCTGTGACTTGCCGAAGGTCACCCAACTAGCTTCAAGTGGGGAAGTGGGGAATCAAACCCCGTTCTCCAGATTAGAGTCTGCCGGTCTTACCCACTCCACCAAACTGGCTCTGTATACATGCCGTACATTTAGAAATTTTGAGTAAAAAGTTATGCCAGGCTCTGCTATTTTGCATGATCCTAGTTTTAGTAATCATATGGAAGGAACAAAGTTTGCTTCAGGATACTTTAGCTTTACCCCAGACACTGGGAATTCCATTCATCATGTGCTCTCGTGGCTTTCAAGACTGGGTCGTATCCACATCCTTCAAACATTTTTTTTTAATAAAGAAGTAAAAGGCGGACCCTTAGTATCAACATTCTTACGCGTATTAGGGCCAGATGGATTTTTCTGCACTCCCGCAGATTTGCAGCGTGCCTGTAGAAATCATTCTGTGTCCTGGCCAGCAACTAATAGAAGGCGACACCAAGCTTTATGTGCCCTATAGCCCGGTAGACACAATTCTTTGGGTGACTAGAGTGCCCCAAGTCAGGCGTCCTCAACCTTTCTGCGGGCGCCTTTGGAATTCTGAGAGATGGTTGGTGAGCGCCACCCCAAAATATTTTCCAACGGAAGCAGACCCAAACCCAAAATGGCTGCCTCAGGAGTCCGAACCGAAGAAAATACCTCCTTCCTTGCATCTGCTGGGAAGAAGGAAATCCTGGAGGGGGAACGGACCCACACAGTGATTAAGGGAAACCCAAGTGATTACCAGCAATGTTCCCTCTAAGCTGTGGAGTCTTGTGAGCAAAAATTCTACATTGTGAGCTACTGACATTAAAGTTGTGAGCCAGTGATTTGGCTACTGCAGAAATTAGTTTGCTCTGGAGCCATCCTTCCTGAGCTGAGACAAAAATGTGTGAGTCGGAGGCTAAAGAACTGTGAGCTAGCTCACACTAACTCAGCTTAGAGGGAACACTGATTACCAGTCCTCCTCACCCTTCAGTGGAAAACTTTTATTTGACTGAGGGAAGCCAATAGCAAGCCCTGCCTTAAAGGGCTCTTTTTGCTGCAGGAACTCCTTTGCATATTAGGCAACACACCCCTAATGTAGCCTATCCTCCAAGAGCTTACAGTAGCCCCTGTAAGAAGAGCTCTGTAAGCTCTTGGAGGATTGGCTACATTAGGGGTGTATCACCTAATATGCAAAGGAGTTCCTGCTACAGAAAGAGCCCTGTAAAAGGGTAAGTCACTTTCTGAAAAGCTCGGCAGGCGCCATGGTGCCTGCGGGCACTGTGTTGGGGAACCCTGCTCTAAGTATGCAAGCTCTCAAATGTGTTCAAACTGCTTATGATGAAATGCTGCATTTAAAACCTTTTGATACTATTGGAGGTGCAGAAGGCGTTGTTGGTCTGAAGCTGTGGGGGAAAGGACAGTTCTTATCCAAGAGTGGCCATGCGGGGTAGTGGTCTTGGGGGAGGGGGGAAATTAATCATACACAGTATTTTCTTATCAAACCTAAATTTACTTCACTGCTTTAGGAATATGAAACAGCACGCTTAACTTAGTGCATAAAATAGCCCCTCTGGGTTTAATAAAGTTAAAAGGCATAAATACCTTTGCTTCGTTCAAACAGAATAATTTCAAGGTTGGAGCCGCAGGCGTCTACACCTGTGTGAGCTATGCTTATTATTATTGGGAATAATAGGGATTGAGAACAGTTTCGGCTTTCAGCTGTCGACATGATAGTAAACAAAGGGAGTTCTTATTTCCTGGCTCTGGAAACACTGACTTGGATCTAGAAACTGAGCTCAGCTCTGCCGTTTCTCCCCTTTTGCTATCGCCTTCTGTGCCCATGGAAAAGCCAGTTCAGAGGCTTGGAGGAGGGTGGTTGTAACGAAGCCTAAAACCTCGACCTACCTACCCAGTGATAGAAATATTATAGTATAAAGGTTTGAAAAGCCTTAAATTTCCTGGTGGCAGCCGGATATACCCAGTAGAACCAAACATAAAGAACTCTTTTAAAGTAAAATCAGACCTCCCCAGTTAAGGGGTCGTCACAGTGGTGCTTGTGAATGATGGGGGGGGGGCTACAGTGTAAGGGGCTGCAACAGAATGAGGGAATCAGTGCAAACCCCTTCCTTGGACGAGCAGAAGTGGGAGGTATGTTGCATCCAGCAGGACCAGAAACTAACGTATGCAATAAAGCTTTAAAAAAAGATCTCTCTAATAAATTCAGTTATTCAGTTTCTAATAAATTCAGTTATTCAGTTTCCTTTCAATAACAGTCATCTCTTTTCTTACATTGAATTCCACTCCAGGTCAGTAAGGTTGTCCTTGAAAATAGTAGCTCGTGGAAATGAGGCGTATAGTACAGAAACACCCTAGATTTCTAAAACCCTCTAATAAATCAAATAGCATCTGTTGGAGTGTGTGCTTCGTTCTAGCTGGCAATTGGTGACCTGCCAGTTCTCATTAAATCAGTTTACATTTTGCCCGCTGATGTAACAGTGTGGGTGTTTGGCCTTAATAGAACTTCCTTGCAATCTGTTTCTGTTCCTTCTCTCACTTGGAATATCCCTTTCCTGTCAGTATTTTGTCTACAGGATTTTTTTCCATCAGTTTGCCTGTAAGGTCATCCGTGGAGCAGTGAAAATCGCATAGGGAAAACGTCACTCTACCACGATGACAACCCAAGATGCTGTTTTTCATAAAATCCAGGCCGTTTATCTTGAAATCTGGCACAGGATCTACTTGACAATCTGCACTCGTTTGAGACAATCTGTTGAAAAACGGTCTAGTTACAACAGTTCACCCCCCCCCCCAAAAAGTAAAAATTGCGCTTACTGTGCTGCTTTTGTTTGTGGGTAAAATACCCTGAGGATCTCTCTCTGCCTTTTCAGTTGCGTCCTTAAATCTGAACTATTCCCGGGGAAGTCGTCACTGTTTCCATTAAAATGTATGGCGTGTGAAACTTATGAGGCTTCCATGGAATGTCTGCGGGAAAGGAAATTCAGCTGGAATGATGTGCGTAAGCAGGGCTGGTGGATCCATGCGCAGGTTTTGGGTTTTGTGGCCTTAGGGCACCAAATTAGGTATGAATAGTTCTTAATAGATACTAGGGCCCTTTCTGCACCTGTATTTTGCCTCGGTTTCTGAGCAAATCCTATCCTTCTGTTCTGCGTTCCCTCTCACTTTCACTTCCGGTTTGTGTCGGGGCCTTTTCTTGTTTCTGTATTTGTTTGACAGGAATCTGCATTCAAACTGCTTCCAGCACACTCTTGCCCCGCAGTTACCAGAACTCCTTTTGCTGCGAATTGTTTCTGTGGGTATTTACGTGCTGCCCACTGCCTTCCCCTGTTTCCGCCTCTGTCTGTTTAGGTTGACGCTCCCTCCCCTTTCTGTTTCCTTTCCCTCCTTCTCCAAAGACAAAAGAGGGCGTGTCCTCCTGCTCAGGCAAACTTTTAAAAAGCCAGAGAGAGCATAAGAAGGAATCAGTAAATATAAAGGACCAGGGGATTCCCTGTTCCTAATGTTTCAGTCTTGCATGGGTGGGCCTGGATTGCCCCCTCCTTTCCCTTTCTTTTTGCAGAATCAGGGAGGGACGGAGGGGGGGGGGTTGGGTCTGCAGTGAAAACTTTTGAAAGATGTTTGTCTTTCTCTTCACCTTACCAGGTAGCTCAAAAAATGTGGGTTTTGCTTGTAGATGCAGAATGCATGCAGAATACACAAATAAATAAACTGGAGGGGGGGGGAAACCAGTACAGAGGGAATGCGTGCGACTGCGACGTTCGCCCTTAAGGCTGGACTCCTCGGATTCTCCGGAGCAAGCTGCCAGGGCAGGAAGGGCCATAGGGCAGGAAGGGCCATAGGGCAGGAAGGGCCATAGGGCTGGGGCCCTGCGAGCTGGCCAGCTCAAGGGTCTGTTGTGTTTAATACGTGGTGTCATGATGGTCATGCTTTGTATTACATTCACGTCTCGGCTACTTCATCCACTTACACACTCTCACTTTGTTCTCCTGGATACGTGTGTGCCTTTCTGTGCCTGGGCCCCCTGAAGGGGCTAGTGCAGCCACGCAGGTACGGTGCTCAGCAATGTACTCTTTAGGCCGTTTCCCCCCTAAGCTCTCTTACAGGCAGCTTGGTAGCCTTCTGTTTATCTTCCCCACCATATGACCCGTGGCAGCCCTTATGTGCTGAAAGCCAATATCCCCCTATCGTCCATGGACCCCGGCTTCTGAAAAGTGGGCAAGGGAGCTAGGACAAAGCAGTTAAGCCGAAACTGTAGAATGTGTGTCACTGGGCGATTCTGCATTGGCTTTTCCCTCTGCTGTTGCACCAAACCCACCTTGGAACAGAAATTCCCCTCTGCATTGCATGCCGCTTTCGCTTTCTTTGATCAGTGGGTTTTATGGGACCCTCTGCATTGCATGCCGCTTTCGCTTTCTTTGATCAGCGGGTTTTATGGCGCCCTCTGCATTGCATGCCGCTTTCGCTTTCTTTGACCAGTGGGTTTTATGGGACCCTCTGCATAGATTGATGGCCGTTCAGGGGCGACTTTGCAGTCAGTACGGTGTTGCCCTGGGGTATTTGAGCTGCCCCTTTCCCTCGGTGCTGAGAAAATGCGGAGTGAATGCCAGATGCAGAATCGCCCACTGTAGGCTATCTGCATTGGCATAATCGGAGAGTAGGTGACACATTTTCTAGAATAATTGAAAGAGGTTTCAGTGAGCCATAAGTGCTTTGGTGCCAGTTGGTCTTTCACTTAAAACAAAGAGGTCTACTACGTTTTGAAGCACATACTTGTAAAACATCCTGCCCAGATCTCCCTGTCTCTCAGGGCGATTCTGCACAGGCTTCTCCCTCTGTTGTTTTACCAAACCCACCTTGGAACAGAAATTTCCCTCTGCACTGCATGCCGCTCTCACTTCCTTTGATCATTGGATTTTGTGGTATCCTCTGATTCGCATGCTGCTTTTACTTTCTTTGATCATCGGGTTTTATGGTACCTTCTGCATAGATTGATGGCCGTTCGGGGGGGACTTCACAGTCGGTATGGCGTTGCCTTCTGCATTCTGAATGTGGTTTTGAGCTGCACCTTTTCCTCCCGGTTGAGAAATGTGGAGCGAATGCCAGATGCATTCCCAAAGGCCTAAATACATAGCCCACAATCCATTTTTTAAAAATCTATCTTTAAAATTTGGGATAAAAGGAAAAAACTGTTAGCACCTTTTCCGTCCCCGATGACCACATTTATAGAACAATCCTGGTTCATTCCAGCGCATACACCAGGTACTTTTAAAATTTGGAAGCAAAAAGATCTTACCTTGTTGCATTTCTGGCTGAAAGCATTAATGTGCGTACCTCCTTCAGGTTCATGAAATAAACTGGCTGGCTGTCCTTGTCTCTTAAGATTTTCAGCTTTCTTTTGTTGCTGACCAAAGAGAGGTTTATGCATGAACTGGCTAGGTATTTCAGGTCAGATCGCACATGATGCTTAGTTGGGTGAATGTTTTTCCTTGGGGTTTTCATACCTCAAAACCTCTGCAGGAAGCAGCAGTTTGGAAGAGCCGCTCTGCAGATAACTTCTGTCATCAAAATTTCACCCAGCAGCTGCTTTGGTGCCCTCTGGGCAGGGTGGGGGGAGGCTCTGAAGACTTTTGCCCCATTTGGCAAACACCGCACCTTGGATGAAGCAATTTTTTTTTTTTGAATGTTAAAGATGGCCTGCGGGTAAAGGAGGTAAATGGTTCTCTCCACCCACAACTCCCTCCTGATCATGGCTTCCAGCAACTGCTTTGCAGTGATTTGATGAAATAGTTCTGTTCTCTAACTATACGATCGGCCCTGACCTGGATAGCCCAACCTACTCCGATCTCGTCAGATCTCGGAAGCTAAGCAGGGTCGGCCCTGGCTAGTATTTGGATGGGAGACCTCCAAGGAATACCAGGGTTGTGATGCAGAAGCAGGCAATGGCAAACCACCTCTGAACGTCTTTTGCCTTGAAAAACCCTAGGTAAAAGTCTCCCTTGCTCGAAAGCCAGTCGAATCCGACTCTAGGGTTGCGGTGCTCATCTCCGTTTCGAAGCCGAAGAGCCAGCGCTGTCCGAAGACGTTTCCGTGGTCATGTGGTCGGCATGACTAAACACCAAGGCGCACGGAACGCTGTTACCTTCCCACCGAAGTGGTACCTATTTATCTACTTGCAATTTCTTGCTTTCGAACTGCTAGGTTGGCAGGAGCTGGAACTAGAGACGGGAGCTCACTCCGTCATGCGGCACACCCGGGTCTCGAACTGCTGAACTACCGACCTTCCACAGCCTGCAGTTCAGCGTCTTAACCATTTGAGCCACCGCAGCCTACTAGTTGCCATAAGTCAGCTGTGGTCCCACTGCTGGACCCTCCTGATGGCACCTGGTATTTTTGGCCACTATGTGACAGAGTGTTGGACTAGATGCGCCATTGGCCTGATCCAGCATTGGCTTCTCTTCTATTCTTATGACTTGGCTTGGCAACCATCAGCTAAGCATTGTCCTTGGATAACTCAGTACATACTGGGTGCAGCTGCTGCAAAAACTTGCTCTTTAGCCTCCATGGCAGGGGCTCTCTGTAGCCCCCTCTGTTTCAAACTGAGCCTGCTTTCGCCCACATAAAATAACGCACTCTCAGTACACTTCCGATGCACTTTGCAACTGGATTTTACTGTGTGAAATGGCAAAATCCACTTGCAAATGGTGACTGAAGTGGATCGAAATGGCATTATTTAGCATCTGTGAAAGGGCCACAAGAGACTGAATTGTTTCGAGAGCAAAGTCTGAACAAAGGGCAATGGCTTTAGCCGGAGTGTGTTCCTTTCTTGGAACTAGAAGAGGAAAGAACAAAAGGAAAGGAGATGGAACATCTTTTTTGAATTCCTTAGTGAATGAGAGTGTCCATTGTCTCCTTTTGTTTTAAGCAGAGGTCATTTCGGGGGGGATCGCAGGGGATCGCAGTTCCCCCAGGTGAGGTACGGGGGGCGGGGCACATGACGAAGTCCCGCCCCCTGCTTCCGGCCGCCTCGCTTCCGGCCCTCATTCAGCCAGGAGGAGGCAGGAGAAGAACCTTGCAGGTCCACCGCCGGGCCCCTCATGGGGCTCGGCAGTGGAGCTGCAAGGCCGGCGGCGGCCAGGACTGTTGGGGGTGGTGTGTGTGGCCTTATGACACACTTCCGGTGATGTCAGGGGGTGTGGCATATGCTAATGAGTTATGCTAATGAGTTCCCGTAGCTCTTTTTCTACGAAACGACCCCTGGTTTTAAGGGTGTCCCAGTGCTTGGTAATTCCTGCAGGCATTTCAGGAAGGTTCTCTTTTCTGGGCTTAAGCCCGACGGTGTGCTTAAAGATCAGTTATGCGGATCAGGGATTCTTTTGGTGAAGTGGAACACACTGCATTGGGGGGAAAGGAGCCCATGTTTTGGGGTGTGTGATAAAAGTTAAAGAATACTTGAGCTTTTTAAAGGTAACAACATTAGGACGTTTAATCATTTTCATGTTCATTAGTTTCCCCTTAAAAACTCAAGTATCCTTTCTTGACTAATAGCTTGAAATTTCTTTCTCCATATCAATCTGCCATTAAAGTAAAGGTCTACCCGTGTCCTGGAAAATGTTAGTTTTGCAGTCGGATCTTCGCAGTGGTGTCTGGGATGGTGATCTGCTACTACTAGTAGTAATTCTGACTCTCTTCACCAGAGGTCAAGCAGCAGAGCTGTGTGCCGAGGAAGCGGACCGCCGCTTGTTGAACTTGCTTAGCAATATAAACTTTTATTCTCTTGACAGAAAAACAAAAGCAAGACTAAGTGAGACCTTCTGCCTCTATCGTTGCGTGTGTTTGCTGCCTGCTTTGAAAACTAGAACTGCCTTTTTGCATTGGTGAAAGGCTTTGAACAGTGTTTGTGCAAGATTTAACTAAAAGAAAAATTCTGTGTAACCCCCCCTTCCCTGTATTCTAGGAACAAAGGACCTTGTTGTAAAGGCACAAGTATTAGCTGGTGGAAGAGGGAAAGGAACATTTGAAGGTGGCCTTAAAGGAGGAGTGAAAATAGTCTTTTCGTAAGTTGTCCTTTTAATTGATGAATGAACGTACTTGTTTAGCCGTGGGTGTATGCGATTTGTTGGAGTTATTTTAGTTACTTATATTAAAGCAATAATTTCAAAGTGATCCACTTGAGCACCTGCTCAATTCCATGCTACGTTTCATCAAAGAATACGGGCGAACGTCCACTGTATAAAATGAATTTTCCACAACCTGTCAAACTTTCTTTAGAAGAATATTCCATAATAAAGATATTATATCGTGTGACCAAAATGTAAGATTCTGATATTCCTCAGCATTCTTCTTTGGAAAATAAGTCAGGTACATCAGTAATCCCACATGTGATGCGCAAAGTCAAATACATCAATTACATATAATCCCCTATGTGACGCACAAGGGTTTAGGTAAAAGCCAACAAACAATAGACAGGTTTTGTAATTGCACTTGATCCAGAAATAATTGGGTGACCCCAGTTTGGTGGGTGGGCTCCGTCAGGAATTTTAGACAAGAGTGTATTTGACCGGAATGAAAGATATTCATTTAACTGTGTCATGTTGCTGCGCTATCGTCATGACCCTATAGCAGTGGTGGCGAACCTGTGGCACGGGTGCCAGAGGTGGCACTCTCTGTGGGCACGCGTGCCATCGCCCCAGCCAGGCCCAGACCATCATTAAAGTGTCGAATTCTCTGCCAAATAATTTTAAGTAAATGAAAGCATTTGGGATTGCTTTCCTTACTTTGTTTGAATCATCTTAAGTTAATGGATGAGTCGTTTTTTCTAAAGTAAAACCTCAGTATTCAGGTTCAATGGCCGTGTTGGCACTCTGTGATCAATAAGTGGGTTTTGGGTCGCAGTTTGGGCACTCGGTCTCTAAAAGGTTCGCCATCACTGCCCTATAGCCTGTGCACCAAATACCCTCATTCTAATAACATAGACAAAGCATGATTTGTGTTGCCATTACTTTAAATATCGTTATTAGTTTTGATCTCCCCCAGCTGCCTCGAGGTTGTTTGTTTTCAGGTAGCCTTCATTGGCTAGTTTCAAAGCGTATCCGTTGGTAAAAGTAATACACAACACTTTGTTCTTTGGCACTCAGTTATCCAGAGTGCTCAGTTAATCGGTGTTACCATGAAGTCAGGCTCTTCTCCCCCCACCCCATCACCACATCTTATTTATTTATTTATTATATTTGATTTATGGGTGGCCCTTCCCTGCGAGCAGGGCTCAGGGCGACTTACATCAAAGATAAACACAATACGATTGAATTAAAACAGCATCAAAATACCTAAAAACAGTCAGAAAACAGCACTAAATCCAAGATGACGATCATTTCCACCAGCCCCCCTGGGTGGAGGGGATATGTAGGGATAAAAGGGGTGGTTGGCGTATGAGAGCGCCAGACGGTCGCTGTCCTCATCCAAATGCCTGGCAGAGCATCTCTGCCTTCCAAGCCCTATGGAAAGGTAGTAAGTCCCATAGGGCACAGATGGTCTCCAGCAAAGAGTCCCACCAGGTGGGGGCCAGGGCTGAAAAGTCCCTGGCCCTGGTCGAGGACAGCCAGGAGGTTCTTATTACTAGAGCGTCATGCTCTTCCAGGGACATATTGAGAGAGGCGGTCCCAAAGGTATGTGGGTCCCTGACCACTTATGACCTTAAAGGTCAAAACTAAAACCTATGTAACTTTGGGCACCTGTAAGCCCCACTGCTGCCCCTCCAGCTTGATGCCCACGTCCGTCACTGTCCGTCTGACAGCAGGTGATCCCAAACTGATGTCCTTCTTGTGTACCTCTTTTTCTTTAGCCTTTCTTGAACTGTTGAGAGCAATCTCTGCCCGTGGCCCCTTGGTTAGCTGGCTTGCTAGTTGGCCTGCTACTTAGGACTACTTAGTCGCTTGGGGGGGGGGCGGCCTCACCAGGCACGGGGCTGTGGCCGTGGCGTTCCCAATGGGATGGGGTTTGGCCATCTGGGAAAGGGACAGTGCAGAGCTTGATTAAGCAGCAGCCCCTATTATCTATGAATGCTGGCCAATAAAGCTTTTCCCTTAAGAAATAACACTCCCTCTTCTGGAAAACTTGGAGTTAGCTCAGCCGGCAGACTCCAGAGATGCTGTTTAGAATGGCACTTCTGTCGGTGGAAGAGCAGAGGGCAACTTGCTGATTTCCCTGCTCATACTGCAAATCTCCACCTGTGCTGTTCCTGGGGGTCCCTTGACCCCCAGTAGTAGAATTTCAGGGGGGTGCCACAGGAGGGGAGAAGCACAGAGTCCTCACTCCTTCGGTGGTGCTTTGGATCTGATTCAATTGGGTTTATGACTTTATGGCTTTATTTTATGACTTACTCTTTCAAAGATCGCAATACTGTATTTCGATTGAGTAAACAATAGATTTTGTCCTGAGCCTAGAGAGAGTAGATACCTGGTATTACATCCCCCCCCCCCCCCCCCCGGTAGTCTATCAGTTAAATTTGAAAATATCTATTCTAGACTGAAGAGGATGTGGAAGTTTAAATTTTGCTACGTGCAACCTGCTTGTTTAGTGCAAGTGAAATCTGGCTGTGTTTTTGTGAAGTTTCTTTAGAGAGACCTAACTAAAATAGAAAATACCAGAACTCTGTACAGACTTGTGAACACAGTGGAGATGTCCCGCTTTTGCTAAGTGCTGAGGGGTTTTTTTTGCCCAGACTGTCAAGATTGCATCGTATTTTTAGTTTATGATATGTTTGCAAATAAATGGTTTTGTCTGCAACACATGGCCTTATAGTATGCTGATTTTTTTTGTCCCGTGTGCTGATTGCACAGGTTTTATCTTTTTTTTTTAATTTTTTATTTTCAATTTTCCATAACATACATACATTTGTCCCTCTTTTTCAACAAGTGGGGGGGGGGATTACATTTTAATATATATTTTTTTAATCTTGATTGCGGATATGTTTTTTTTAAGTCTCTAAAGCATGAGCTAGCCTAAATGTACAGATTCAAAGGGAAACCCTCTTGTAGCCAGAAATCACAGGACAGGGCTTTCCTGGCTTTTCAATAGCTGGAAATTTTACATCTCTAGTCGTGCCGATTGCCCTGATTGGGATGGCCCAGGCTACCCCAATCTCGTCAGATCTCGGAAGCTAAGCAGGGTCGGCCCTGGTTAGTACTTGAATGGGAGACCACCAGGGAAGTCCACGGTCACTGCACAGAGGGAGGCAATGGCATCTGAACATCTCTTGCCTTGAAAACGAGGGGTGTGTGTTGCTGACCATAAGTCAGCTCAACAGCACCATAAGTCAGCAACTCAACAGCACTTTTCTTCACCACCACCAGTTGTAGGCATTATGGATTTTTTTTTTTAATGGGACTTCCTCTCCGAATAGCATTACACTCTGGGGAGAAAAACCTCTTGGTGATCTCTGGCCCGAAGGATATCTGGCTGTCCTCGACCAGAGCGGGGCCTTTTCGGCCCTGGCCCCAGCCTGGTGGAACTCTCTGCCTGATGACACCCGTGCCCTGCAGGACCTAATACAGTTCCGCAGGGCCTGTGAGACAGAGGTGTTCCGCCAGGCCTGTGGTTGAGGTTAGCAACGGTTTGTCATCAAGCCTGGCCTCCTCTGCGTCTCCTGACTTCCCGCCCCAAGGGGCAAGGACATATATTGTCTGAATGCCATCTGGAATAGTTGGTTATGACTGTTTTATCATTTTAAAATTTATAGTAGAGTATATTATTTATATAGACTATAGCTGTTTACTGGAATGTATTTATTAAAACGTTGTTAATCACCCTGAGTCTACAAATCAAATCAATAAATGAAGATTTTGAACATCGCGATCTCTCTCTCTCTCTCTCTCTCTCTCTCTCTCTCTCTCTCTCTCTCATTTTAGTCCAGAAGAAGTAAAAGACATTTCCTCCAAAATGATTGGGAAAAAGCTGTACACAAAGCAGACAGGAGAAAAAGGCAGGATATGCAACGAAGTATTTATTTGCGAGCGAAGATATCCCAGGAGGGAGTATTATTTTGCTATAACAATGGAGAGATCCTATCAAGTGAGTAACCTGTCTTGAGAAATACTCCTTTTGGGATGCACTGGTACTGATGAGTGCTTGGTCGTCTTCATGGTGCTTGTTTGTAATGCGCAATCCTAGCTCACTGGCACGGAGGCTTTTTGTTGTTGTTGGGATGTAATTCGAGAGTGATCTATCAAATGTTGTCAGTGCTGTTATACTATCGTATGGTGCAGCTGAGTGCATAGTTAAGAGGAAAGCAGCATTAAATACGATGCAAAATGTCTGGTAGGGGTCATAAATATAAAACCACAGCAGGAGAGGTGTTGTGGGGCTGGGGGAACGTCTCTCCCAGTCCCCTGGTGTCAGCCACATTTCGGAGAAGAAAGAGGGGCTAGCCGAGACCTCAGAATGCACGCCACGAGGCTACTTCACCTCGTCAGTGCCTGCTGCCAAGAGTTGCCTCACGCTCACTCTCTCGGCGGCGTCACTCAGCCTCCAGTCTTGCCTTCCTCCCCAGTCCCAGCGTCTCGGCTCCTCTTGTGCTCTCGGAGTCCCCTGCCCCTCCCCCCATCACCCCTCTGAGCGGCCTCTAGCCTTATCCTTCGCCTGTCCCGTCTTCCCCATTGGTCCTGACTGCGGCTGTATTTATCATTCGGGTCCACCCTCTGCACTCAGCCGGGGCGTGTGGTTGATGGTGAGTTGATCAATCGGATGCTCGGCTGCCGCTGCTCCTTCTGCTGTGGCTGTGGTACGCTGTGGTGGGCCTGGCGTCAGGGGATCAGGGTTCTCCTCCCTCAGCCCCGCCCACCTCCCCTGGACCTGGACCTGGGCTCCGGCTCGGCCTCTCTGTGGTTCACCTGCCTGCCTTGCGCTTGGCTGTCTCCCTGGGGCTGTAGCCGATGCTTCCTCCTTCGGCGGTTGGGACCAGCCTGTTTGGGCCCCGGCCTGTTTGGGCCTCGCCAGCCTCCCTCCCCCACCCAGGCTGCTGAGGCTCAGGGCCATACGTGCCAAGCAGGCCGGTGGCCGTTGTTGTGGCTGGGCCGCGCCCGTTTGTCCCGGGGGTGATGCTGATGTCCTTGAGCCGCTCCTCCTCATTGTGGCTCCCTCCTCGCTGTTCTCACTGGCTGGTACATCCAAGATCTGACAGGTGCTAACAACAGTACTTTCTGAGTTTATTCTAAGCCAGTTTGGTGTCGTGGTTAAGTGCGCGGACTCCAATCTGGGAGAACCGGGTTTGATTCCCCTACTCCTCCGCTTGCACCTGGCTGGATAACCTTGGGCAAGCCATAGTTCGCGGGCTCTTTTTGTAGCAGGAACTCCTTTGCATATTAGGCCACACCCCCTAATGTAGCCAATCCTCCAAGAGCTTACAGAGCACTTCTTCCAGGAGCTACTGTAAGCTCTTGGAGGATTGGCTACATTAGGGGTGTGTCGCTTAATATGCAAATGAGTACCTGCTACAAAAAGAGCCCTAAGAGCTGTTCTTGAAAAAAGAGCAGTTTCTGTCAAGAGCTCTCTGAGCCCCGCCTACCTCACAGGGTGTCTGTTGTGGGGAGGGGAAGGGAAAGGAGTTTGTAAGCCGCTCTGAGACACCTTTGGGTAGTGAAGGGCGGGGTATAAATCCAATCTCTTCTTCTAAGCTCACTTCACGGTTCTGGGAATCTTTAGTCTTTGCAGTGACAGAGAGGAAACACACTTGGAAAGAAATCTCGTGGTGGGTACCTGGATTTAAGAGATTTCTTTCTCAGCAGTTGCTACCAAAGGAAACACCCCCCCCCCCATTCTTTTCGAATGCTAACAAATTTAAAAAGCAGTTTGGGGACTTCAGAAGCGTTTTCTAAAAGCAGAAGGGAAAATACCTGGAAAGCATCGATTGCGGTGTTGTGCCAAGCTGTTCCTTAAATTCAGGACTTTCAGAAGTCGCTGAAGTTAGTTTTCTCGTCACAAAACCAAATGCCCACATATCGCACTACACCTCCCCCCTCCCACACTCAGGTCAGCCAGTGCAACACAGACTCAGATTTCAGTGCAATTTACATTTTTCATTAATCTGGAAAGGCTGACGATAAGAAGCATCCTTTTTTGTAATAGTATCACTAGATGGAGCCATAGATCCAGTTTGTGTGTGTGATGCAGGTTTTTCTTGGCTGTGTACCCATCTTGCACCGCTCAGTGTATCTCATTCTAAACCCTAAAAAAAGTATTAATCACCACCAGTTCAGATGTTAAAATACCCAAAGACATCTAATTAATCATCTTATTTTTTAAAAAAAGCAACAACTTTAAGTCTCATTATCTGGGTTTTACTATGTTGGGCCTGTAAATGTAAATAATAAACAAATAGCTTGGCCCAAAGTGTTATGTGGGCAGGAGGAATGTGAAAGATCCCAGTCACAAAGTTAAATACGCCCTTTTTATAAAGGAAGATCAGATCTTGCATTGCACTGAAATTTAGGTGAAGGTAAAGGTTCTCTTGCTCGAAAGCCAGTCGAATCCGACTCTAGGGTTGCGGTGCTCATCTCCGTTTCAAAGCCGAAGAGCCAGCGCTGTCCGAAGACGTTTCTGTGGTCATGTGGCCGGCATGACTAAACACCAAGGCACACAGAACGCTGTTACCTTCCCACCGAAGGGGTACCTATTTATCTACTTACAATTTCTTGCTTTCGAACTGCTAGGTTGGCAGGAGCTGGAACTAGAAATGGGAGCTCACTCTGTCATGCGGCAACTCGGGTCTCGAACTGCTGAACTACAGACCTTCCACAGCCTGCAGTTCAGCATCTTAGCCACTTGAGCCACCGCAGCTCCTGCACTGAAATTTAGGAAACGTCTAAAAAGGACAAAAGAAAATCAAGGGGAAAAAAATAAAATCGCAACCCTGCTTTTGCACTGTCTGGCTTAGGGTGCTAGGCAAGGCAAAAAGTCCCTTTTTAAAAATGTGACTTTCCGTCTGTCAAGCCATTTTCAAAATGGAATCAGACGTGTGGTTTTTGGAACAGAGGCCAGCAAGAAACGGGGAAGTTGCTGTGATTCTGAAAACAGGCAGCAAAGAACGCGCCTCCCACTTGAAACACTTTGTCCCTGCAGCATGAGAGCCTCTTCCGCACTCAGCGCCATCTAAACTGACAGAATCCTTGGTTCTGTAGCGTCCCCGTCCCCCCCAAATGCACTGGTGAGGACCAGGGCAGTGGTATTCATTGGGCCGGATTGGGCAACTTCTTCCTGCAGCGAGTGGAGCTTTGCTCTGGTAGAAAACTCTTGACTTCATGATAAGGAGCTGCAGGGACCCAACTTGTTTTGTCCGTTTGCTTGTTTTAAGTTACTTGTTTTTTCAGGTAAACTCTGAGTGTGTTCGTTACCTTCTCTGTATCCCCCCACCAATGTTCCCTCTAAGCTGTGGGGTCTTGTGAGCAAAAATTCTACTTTGTGAGCTACTGGCATTAAAGTTGTGAGCAAGCAATATGGCTACTGCATAAATTAGCTTGCTCTGGAGCCATCCTTCCTGAGCTAAGACAAAAAATGTGTGAGCCGGAGGCTGAAAATTTGTGAGCTAGCTCACACTAACTCAGCTTAGAGGGAACACTGCCCCCCACCCACCCATCCTCAAAGACTTTTAAGATTGAGACACGCCTTACAAAGTTAAAACTGTGGTAACAAACAGTGATATCTTATTTGATTGTGTTGTGGGTTTCCTAACAATGTGTTGGATATTGGGTGTTGGATAGAATATGGGGTGTTGGATAGGCAATATTTAGAAGGCATTTTGGGGTGGTAGGAAGCAAGGCTTGTGTCTTCTGTATCCGGGACTGAATTAAAGGGCATCTAAACACCCAAGCGTAGAAGCATGTATTTATTCGATGGATGTATTACTCTTCTTTATGCTGATTTTTGTTGTTGTTGTCCAGTCGCACATTGGAACCCACTAAATAGTTACCATCCTGGTGGTTCTTTGAATGGTCAGTCCTGTGCCTTGTCTAACGCAGAGGTCCCCAACCTTTTTTTATTATTATTTTTCCATTGTCAGAAATATTTCAGCCATTTTTCATATTTTTCACAGAATCATAGCACTTTATATACTAATAAAACCACTATCCATTCTGTTGCTAAAGATAGGTAAGCCTTCCAAGAAGTCAAATTTAAATTATATATCGCTCTGCTGTTCAAAAATACAGCAAATTCTTATAATAGAAATTATTTGGAATTATCTCTTTTCCTGTTAAATATTCCATTATTGGGTACCATATTTCAATACATTTTTCTTCTTGTTTCAATGATTGTGCCATAGATGGGTTATTTACAATCTTACCCCAAGTAAAAATGGTCCCATTTTCTCTACTCTTGTACAGTAGGGATTTTATTGTTTTTCCAATTATCTGCTCTTAGGGTCCCCAACCTTTTTGAGCCTGTGGGCACCTGTGGAATTCTGACACACGTAGTGGGGTGCAGCCACAAAATGGCTGCCACAGCTTACCTCCAGTCACACAGTGAAGACCCTTGTGCTGTGGTGGCAGCTGCTGCCAAAGCGACATATTTAAAAAACTGCAGAACCAGTCAGATCTCCAGGGCTCAATCAGAAGCCTTGCTGGGAGGGAGAACTGGTATAAAATGTGTTTTAGAGGGTACATTACCCCCAAAGACAATGGGAGGTGTTGGAAATGTCAGAATACAGATGCAACATTCTATCACATGTGGTGGGCATGCAAGAAACCAAGAAAGTATTGGATAGAGATACATGAAGAAATGCCAAAGAAGCTAAAATTTAAATTTGCGATGGATCCTAAAGCCATGTTACTAAATATCCTACCAAGCAATATTACTGAAATACACAGTGAACTATTTAAATAATCGGTGACAGCGGCTAGAGTAATTTTTGCAGTAAAATGGAAGGCAGGAAAATGTCCAGATTTGAAGGACTGGAAGAATAAATTAAACGAATATGCGATACTGGCAAAACTAACATCTTATATACACAACAGATCGACTTCAGAATTTCAAGAAAAATGGGAAGTATTTTTCAACTATATAGCTGAAAATCAAGAATAAATTTAAATTAAAACAGAAAATCATAAAAGGAAAGCGTTAGGCAATATATATTTTCAATAAAAATATCCGATATGAAGATAGATAGAAAATATAGGAGAAGAAAGTATACCCTGCCCTTCACTCGAAGTCTCAGAGTAGCTTACAATCTCCTTTCCTTCCCCCTCCCCACAACAGACACCCTGTAAGGTAGGTGTGGCTGAGAGAACTCTGAGAGGAATGCTCTTGAGAGAACAGCTCTGAGGGAACTGTGACTGACCCAAGATCACCCAGCTGGCTGCATGTGGAGGAAGAGTGGGGAATCAAACACGGTTCTCCAGATTAGAGTCCTGCCCCTCTTAACCACTACACCAAACTAGCTTTCATAGGATAAAGGCATTTAAATAGAAGTGAAATCTTGAAAGTAAATATAAGCAAGTTCTATATAAATGAGTGACTTGATTGATAATTGTATGATTTAGATTATTGTATTTCATTATTTATGTATGATTTAGATGTTTGTATTCAGCTTCTTATGTGTGATTTAGATGATGGTAGATGATTGTAAATATCGTACTTGTATGTTTTATGTTTGTGTGTTTGTAAATTGAAACATGGGGTTATCAGATGGTTTTGTTTTTGTTATTTTTTTGGTCATTGGTCTTCGTTTTGTGTGTGTAAATAAATTTTTTTTTTTTTAAAAAGAAGCCTTGCTAGCCAAAAGTCCCACGTGGCCCCAGCCACTTACTAAACACACTTGGAGGGGGCCCCAGAAAAGCTGTCAGCGGGTGCCACGGGGCCCGCGGGCACGGTGTTATGGACCCCTGGTCTAATTCGTAACTATTTTAGTATTTCTTTTGAAGTAGAAGTGTCATTCTTGCAACTTTCCCCCCTCTTCCAGGGCCCTGTGCTCATTGGCAGTTCTCAAGGCGGTGTCAATATCGAAGACGTGGCCGCGGAGAACCCTGATGCAATCGTTAAGGAGCCCGTGGATATTGTGGAAGGCATCAAAAAGGAGCAAGCAGTCAAGGTGCTGAGCAAAGTGTGCCCTCGTCTGTGGGTCCTTCCAAGTAGCTTGACGATGAACCAAACCCAGTAGCGTAAGCAGGCTGGTGTTCGCGCCAGTCCTTTTGGGTAGTGGGGGACATGCAGGATTGGAAACTTGGCAGTCCTTTTGGGTAGTGGGGGACATGCAGGATTGGAAACTTGACAGACTGGAAAGTTGGGGCCTGGAGATCTCCCAGAATTAGAGCTTATCCCCTGATGTCAAAGATCAGTTTCCCTGGGGGAAATGGCTGCTCTAAAGGCCAGTTTCTACTGTGCTATATCTATCAAGGCCCTTTCCCTCCCCAGAGGGCCCCCCCCCAAATCTCCAGGAATTTCCCCATCTGGAGTTGGCATCCATAGTGACAGCCCCCCCCATGGGGTAGCAGCTTGCCTTTCAGCAGCGTTCCCTTCCTCCAGAAGCCTTCGCGGGTTAGCCTGCATCAACCGTATTGCGATGTGACAGAACAAGCAAAAAATGCAAATGGGAACGTTCAAAGGGGACCCGCCACAAAGTGTTGCCAAGCGTTACGCAATCCCGCACATGTTTTAATCTGTGTTCAGTGGAGCTTACCCCCTGTTAATTATGCATCGGATGGAGAAAGCAGCTGTCCTGTCAAACGTCAAGCTGAATGATCTTTAAAGGGACATGTTCCCCCCCCAGGGCTGCTTTTGTGAAGAAGGGGAGGAGGGTTGTTGGGGGCTGCTCCTTCCTCCCCTCCCCTCTCCAGCAGCAGCCCTACAGGAAACTGTCCCTTTAAAGTACCTAAGCAAAGACTTGGGGCTTTGGGACATTTGGTTTGGTGCGGCAGGTGCCCTTCCAGGTGCCTGATCCTCAGCCAAGCAGATTGAATGGCTGGCTTAGAGCCCCTTAGTCAGTTTGGTGTCGTGGCTAAGTGCGCGGACTCAGTTCTGGGAGAACCGGGTTTGATTCCCCACTCCTCCACTTGCACCTGGCTGGATGACCTTGGGCAAGCCATAGTTCTGGCACAGCTGTTCTTGAAAAAGAGCTGTTTCTGCCAGAGCTCTCTCAGCCCTACCTTCCTCTCTAATCTGGGAGAACCGGGTTTGATTCCCCACCCCTCCACTTGCACCTGGCTGGATGACCTTGGGCAAGCCATAGTTCTGGCACAGCTGTTCTTGAAAAAGAGCCGTTTCTGCCAGAGCTCTCTCAGCCCCACCTTCCTCTCTAATCTGGGAGAACCGGGTTTGATTCCCCACTCCTCCACTTGCACCTGCTGATGTGACCTTGGGTCAGTCACAAGCTCTGGCACAGCTGTTCCTGAAAGAGCAGTTTGTGTCAGAGCTCTCTCAGCCCCACCCACCTCACAGGGTGTCTGTTGTGGGGAGGGGAAGGGAAAGGAGTTTGTAAGCCGCTCTGAGACTCCAAGTGAAGGGCGGGGTATAAATCCAATCTCTTCTTCTTCTTCTTCTCACAGGGCGTCTGTTGTGGGGAAAGGAAGGGAAAGGAGTTTGTAAGCAGCTCTGAGACACCTTTGGGTAGTGAAGGGCGGGGTATAAATCCAATCTCCTCCTTCTCTTCTTCCTCCTCCTCGTCGTCTTCTTCTCTGCTTGAAGTAAAAAAAATCCCTAGTCTTTCACTTAGCAGTGGCATAGAGTTGTAACCTCCCACCTTGACTGCAGGGGGCCAGTTCTGTTGCTTCCATAATTGGCACAGGCCAGTTGCTTTATTATTAGAGATGGCCATGGTTTTAGGGTCTCCGGCTTGCAGCTGTAGCCTTGTTCACATGTTACAGTGAAGACACACACAACCTGCCTGTACATGCGTGCATAAGAGTGCAAGAAAAAGCCGTTGCAGGTTTCAGCTATAAGTGAAACCAGAGACGTGGGGTTTAAATCACAGGCTCAGTTGTACCTTCATCGTACGTAACCTGAGAATGACTTATGAGATTTTGCTACCCTTTCCCCTCTGTTCTCAGGTGGCTGAGAAAATGGGATTTCCCACAAACTTAATAGACGAAGCGGCTGAAAATATGATTAAGATATACAACCTCTTCATTAAATTCGATGCCACTATGGTAGAAATTAACCCCATGGTTGAAGATTCGACAGGAATCGGTAAAGTATCTTAGTGACTGATCTAGTGACGTTGAAAACTGAACCGGGGGGGGGGGGGGTTGCAACTTAATGCAGTAATTCTTCCAGTGCAGAGCTAAATCCTCAGTGAAAATCTGTTTCGAAAAATGTGCTATGAGGTACAGCCATGTTGTCCTCTGGGCTGGAAAGATGGTTTTATACCATGTATTGCTGTGTAATCAGCTGAATGCATTTCGGGTTGCCGGTGATGGTTGTAGACTTCTTGGCTTGTGGTGGTGGGAAAGTACCATTCAAGTTGCTGCCGACTTATGGCGGCCCTGTAGGGTGTTCCAGGCAAGAGATGAACAGAGGTGTTTTGCCACTGCCTGCTTTTATGTAGTGACCCTAGACTTCCTTGGGGGTCTCCTGTCCAAGTACTAACCGGGGCTGACCCTGCTTACCTTCCAAGACTCAAGATCAGGCTATCCTGGGCTATCTAGGGTTCTCGGTTTGTAAGAAACCTCAATTTGTGGTGACATCCAGATTGACCAGTTGTGGCTTTATTTCTTCGTTGCAAACTGGAATTCCAAATCCCTGTTGAGTCCTAACTTATTAATGACAATCAAACTGAAATGCATTAGTTCATCTGTTTTGGCAACCACAACCGATCATGGTTTGTTTTTCCAGGAAGTCTTCCATCTGTGGGTAATATGTGTGGGGTGGGGAGCAAACGCAGCTCTTGTGACTGAAGCTTCAGAGTAACTTAGATGTTTAGCGTGTTTCCCTACCCCAGAGGTTTGCAGCCGGTGGCTTAGTATGGAACCAAATGTGGCTGTTCTAAGAAGGAAATGAAATCTTTAAGGTTATATTTGAGGGGTAGGTGGCATGCTAGAATGGCCAGTAAGCAATGTTCCCTCTAAGCTGAGTTAGTGTGAGCTAGCTCACATTTTTTTAGCCTCCGGCTCACAATTTTTTGTCTTAGCTCAGGCAGGATGGCTCCAGAGCAGACTAACTTATGCAGCAGCCAAATCGTTTGCTCACAACTTTAATGCCAGTGGTTCACAGAGTAGAATTTTTGCTCACAAGACTCCACAGCTGAGAGGGAACATGGCCATTAAGTGGCGGGAATGGCGGATGGAGATTCTGGGAATACTAAAGGCGGACGGAGATTCTGGGAATACTAAAGACCTCCTTAGAGATCCTTTATAGAAAGGGAAAGATTGGAGGTGGGTATTTGCTAGTAGTCCAAATGCAAATCACGTGCAGATTTGTGTAAATCATGTGCAGATTTATGCCAGTGCACTAAAACAGCTGTCCTCCTGGGTTTATTACTTATTTTGAGAACTTTCTAATAAAGGGCTCGCAACAATCAGTGTGCAGAAACTTTATGGATTATTAATAGGCATATCATGAGTAATGTTTAAGTTGTATGATTTCAGTAACGGGAGTGGGCTCTCGCATATTAGCTCTCTGTTGATCTCCTCTGAATGTCGATGTCGTTTGGCCTCTAATTAGGGTAGGGGGTCGGCAACATTTTACAGATTCAGTTTTGGCCCTAGCTCTTCATGCATGTTGGGCTGAAATCTTAAAACATCTAGTCAAATCCATGTCCCTTTCCCAAACATGTCCTTTTAAGGTTTTGCTCCCCCCACCTCCTTTCACTGTGAATATAGTCTTGTGATGTGGAGGAATTAACCCGATTCCTGTTAAATGAGAGCCCTTCAGCAGATTACAACCAAGCTTCTAAAAATGTGCTAGAAGAGGTGTACAGTTGGGTCGTACTGCAGAACTGTGCCACTTTGGGGAACGGGTGGGAAGAATGCCATTTAAAAAAAAATTCTTCCAGCCACTCTTTTTCCAGTTTGGTGTAGTGGTTAGGAGTGCGGACTCTAATCTGGGAGAATTGGGTTTGATTCCCCACTTCCCCACATGTACCTCCTGGTGTGACCTTGGGTCAGTCACAAGTTCTTTCAGAGCTGTTCTCTCAGGAGCAGTTCTCGAGAGAGCTCTCTCAGCCCCACCTACCTCACAGGGTGTCTGTGGTGGCGAGGGGAAGGGAAAGGAGATTGTAAGCCGCTCTGAGTCTCCTTCAGTGAAGGGAGGGGTATAAATCCAATCTCCTCCTCCCCCTCCCCTCCCCCCCTCCTTGCTTCTGCGTCTTGGTTGTGCATTAACCCAGAAAAGTTTGAGCCCAGCACAACTCCTGCTGTGCTAGTTCTCTTCTTGGAGGGGATCTTAAAGCCATTTAATTCCTCTCTCTGCTGCCTGAACTTGGTACAATCCCTTCTCCCTCCTCGCTTGGCCCCTTATTGGTTTGTGCCGTGTGCAGCCATTGGCTGCTCGATGAGGTCCCGTGCGATGCGGCCACTCACTGTGTCTCCCACACACTGCCATTTTATCAACACACGGAAGGGTAATGGCTTCATGATTTGGTGTCTTCTTGAAGGAGACACCATGACTCAGGGAAAGGGTCTCCGCTTTGCGTGCAGAAGGTCCCACGTTCAATCCACCACATCTCTAATTAAAAAAAAACAAGAACAACCCAGGCAGTAGATGGCGTGAAAGGCCTGAGATTCTGGAGAGCCACTGCCAGTCTGAATAGACAGTACTGACCCTGACGGACCAAGGGGGTCTGATTCAGTATAAGGGGTTCCGGAACATAATTTCATTCCTTTTAACTCTCAGAATTAACCAACCTTTGCTTTAAGAAAGACGATATAAAAGAGTTCAAATAAGTCAGATTTTCTTAGTGGAAGAAATAATATTATTTTTATTTTATTTGTTTACATTTAAAAAAAATTATTTTAACAAAAAAAATTAATTTGACATTTAACATTAAGTTGGCGTCAGTATTGATGTACCGTATCCAGAAATTAAAAATATACATAAAATACCAATGGTAAAGAGTGCAGTTAGATAATTTTAACATACAGCCAATTACAGATCAGAATACACGTGGTAAGATTTAGAATTCATTTTGTCTTTAAATAATTAAGGATCTGACAGGTCGTATTAAATTATACATCAAAAGTAAATCATATTTCTATAATATACGTTACAAGGTAAAATGTCATTTTCCATTAAATATTGCACTACGGGATACCGGATGTCTTCAAAATGGGAAAACAACATAACCTTGTAAATTATGTGGGTCCTAGCGCATTGTTTTACCCAATACAAAATATTCCCGTAGCTTTTCTCTCCAAGACTTTATAGAAGGAGGAGAAGAAGAAGAAGAGAAGAGATTGGATTTATACCCTGCCCTTCACTACCCAAAGGTGTCTCAGAGCGGCTTACAAACTCCTTTCCCTTCCCCTCCCCACAACAGGCACCCTGTGAGGGAGGTGGGGCTGAGAGAACTCTTGACAGAAACTGCTCTTTTTCAAGAACAGCTGTGCCAGAACTGTGGCTTGCCCAAGGTCATCCAGCCAGGTGCAAGTGGAGGAGTGGGGAATCAAACCCAGTTCTCCCAGGTTAGAGTCCGTGCACTTAATCACTACACCAAACTGGCTTGAGTATGTCTCCAGTAAGTAGCAATAATTCTTAATGTTCAGTCTAAACTAGGTTTGTTTGCCTTCCAAAGTGATGTGTATGGACGCAAAGATAAACTTTGATAGCAATGCGGCTTATCGTCAGAAGAAAATCTTCAGCCTGCAGGACTGGACCCAGGAGGACAAGAGGGACCAGGATGCGGCCAAATCAAACCTCAACTACATCGGGTTGGATGGAAACATTGGCTGTCTGGGTATGTAGGTTGGCGGGACGTTGAAGGAGAGAGCTCGACGCGTGTGGTGGGTGCCTGGGAGATGGATTCTCAGAGTTCTGTCTCTGTCTCTCCTCCCCTCCCCTCCTTCCCCCCCACTTTCAGTGAATGGGGCTGGTCTAGCAATGGCCACAATGGATATAATTAAACTTCACGGAGGCACGCCTGCAAACTTCCTGGACGTTGGAGGTGGTGCGACGGCACAGCAAGTAACAGAGGCCTTTAGGCTCATCAATTCCGATAGAAAGGTAAGACCAGCTTGGCTGTGTAAAGGCCGTCCTCTGTGTGACTTTGTATTTATGCCTTTGGGGCACCTTTGGGGCTGAAAGGCAGGATCGGGCACGCAAAGCTGTGTAAATCTAGGGACCCCGTTTCCCTAGCAACGTGTGTGCATTGGCCACTGAAAGCTTTCAGTAGTGAGTAAGCAAGGAAACTAAGATTAAGCCTTTCTAGATTCTGTTGTTTTCATACACATGTATTAAAGGAGGGGGGGGACTCTGATGTAGTGAATATTCGTATATATATTTCCTTGTATCCCCCACCCGCTCAATCCATTGCATAGGATCAGGTGACAGTACGTTAGGGAAATAAAGCCATGTCCTTTTTTCATTGCCACTGCCTTGTCTTGGGTCCCCAGCTTTTTTGAGTCCGTGGGCACCTTCAGAATTCTGACACAGGTCGTTGGGCACAAATCACAAAATGGCTGCCACCGTAGGTGGAGCCAGTCACATAGCTGTCGCGGGAGATGGAGCCAACTGCAAAACGTCAAGAGTCGAGGTTATCTATAACTCTGATAGTAACACTTCAACACTTCTGGCAGAAACTCTGTTCAACAGGATGCCTTCTAATCTACACAGCCAATCAGGAGCCCTGCTGGACAAAAGTCCCACTTAGCCCCTCCCACTTTCTCAAAGCACTTGGCCGGTGCCATGGCAACAAAAGGGAGCACGTTGGGGACCCCTGGCCTAGTCCACCCCTGCCTAATGTCTGTCATCAGCCAAAGCAGTGATTAGGACCAGTCCACCACTTTTTCACTGAATCTTGAAGACTTACCACATTACAATCTTTTGTTAACATTACTCTTTCCTTTGCTGAGTTTTCCAGGATTCGGCTTTGCTTCCTCCGTTGCACACGTGCTCAGTCGTGAATTCAACCTGGGGGTTCAAGTGCAAACCTAATAGGTCCCTTTCTGGGTCTCCCACTGGGGGCCCTACGGCTCTGTGCCCTGTGCATGCTGTCAATGGGGAAGTAAATGTAACTTTGCCACTCCTGGCTTCCAGAATTGAAAGAAGGCACACACATACGCCGATCCATAGCCAGTTCTAACTTTAGAAAACGTAAAATCATTTGCATGCATCTGGCCCTTGCCTGCTCCATCGATCAGTTAAGTCTAGGCACCAGGTGCAAGGCAATCTCTCAAAAGATGACAGTTAGGGGACGATTGCACTCCTGAGCCGTAACCGAGGGAGAGGTTCCGAGCAAGTCACCGCTGACAGTTGGACTAGACCTCTCAAGGCTGTTCCCTTCCCAGTTTGGTGTAGTGGTTAAGTGTGCGGACTCTAATCTGGGAGAACCGGGTTTGATTCCCCACTCCTCCACTTGCACCTGCTGATGTGACCTTGGGTCAGTCACAAGCTCTGGCACAGCTGTCCTTGAAAAAGAGCAGTTTGTGTCAGAGTTCTCTCAGCCCCACCCACCCCACAGGGTGTCTGTTGTGGGGAGGGGAAGGGAAAGGGGTTTGTAAGCCGCTCTGAGACTCCAAGTGAAGGGCGGGGTATAAATCCAATCTCTTCTTCTTCTTCCCCTTCTAGCAGTAGCTATTACATCACCAGCTTTTTCTTTCTGAGTTTTGCAAGCTAACTGAGAGTTCAAGCACTGTTCAAGTTCATCTTACTTTAATCTTGGACGGTACGGAAAAGTTAGATTAATTGCTTTTTAATAGAGGTTAAAGAGATCGGCCTTGAGAAAAGGAACTGTTCTCTTTATTATGCACGACAGGAGGGAATACAAGCACGTAAAAATTAATCCTGCAATGACTGTAGAAAGGGTTTTCGAGGCAAGAGGCATTCAGTGGTGATTTGCCGTGGCCTGCCTCTGTGTAGCAGTCCTGGGCTTCCTTGCCGGACTCACGTCCAAGTGCTAACTGGGGCCTGACCCTGCTTTGCTTCCAAGATGTGATGAGGTTGGTCTAGCCTGGGCCGTTGAGGTCAGGGGTCACCCTTCCCGGAGAGACTGACCGACCCAGCTCTTCGTACATTTCGTGTGTGAGTGAGAGAGAGAATGAGACAGTTTAAGAATCTGGGTGTGCTTTGCTTTAAGCCGAGTCCTGCTGTGCTTAAAGCACAAAAATGGAGGTTATGGATGCTGTGATCTCTTGGAACATCAGGGATCCTTTGTCAAATGAAGAGATTATCCTTTTTAGTAGGAAAAAGAAATGGGAGGAATCTTCTCTGCTTTTTTTTTTTAATTACTCTTCTGTTCCTATGTGATACTTCTCTCTACACAGGTACAGGCTATCCTAGTAAACATTTTTGGAGGGATTATGCGATGTGATATTATTGCGCAAGGTATAATTGTGGCGGTGAAAGATCTGGAGCTGAGAATACCTATTGTTGTACGGTTACAAGGTGAGCCCCTCCTTATCCATTTGCTGGGTCTTATTCTTTGCTTCTGCTTTCTCGCTGAGGTGTGCTGGAAGAATATTGTGTGTAGTCTTTTTATGCCCCCCACCCCCAAGGATTTTAATGGCTGAAATAAGCCTACAGGAAATGGGTCACCAGTCCCCCCAATATTGAAATCCTTGGACAGTGGAGAGTATTTTCCTGTCTTAAGCCATATTTTCTTCCAAGAGGACAATGGTGGGCTCCTTGAATCGAGGCTTCTGCTCATGGCAATAACTTGCAGTGTCTGTCTTTATGTTGGGAGCAGGGAGGAAGGTTCTTCTTCACAGTTGAGTTGCGGGTCATTGCTGTGATCCATCAACCTGAGCGGAGATTATAGAGATTTTAGCTAGGAAATGGGCATGAACCAGCTCACAAACTAAAGTTTGTCACAGATTTTTGCTGGTTCATGGGTGAATGTTTCCAAACTGAAGAACTGCCACGAACTTCCACAAATTTTCATGCAGTTTGTGGTGGTTTGTGAAGAGGAGAAAGCAGGGGGGTTAAATGGCTCCCAGCCATTTTAAACCCCTGCTTTCTACTCTTCATGGAAAACAACTGAGTGGCGGGGAGCTCAGCTGTTTTGTTTATATGGCTGGGGGCCTTTTTAAACCCCTGCTTTCTGCTCCTCGCAGCTTTTCGCAAGAAGCAGGAAGTAGGGGTTTAACCTTGAAATGGCTCACAAGCCAATACAAACTGGTTCAGTTTGCAAACCAGCGTATTGATTCATGTTTCAGCCATGAGCCAGGAACCAAACCACAAAAAAATGCAGTTCATGTCCATCCCTAATCTTACCTTGGTGACCCTCAATGAATGACAGTCATGACACTGATTGAAGATTTTGCTGGTGACAAAGGTTTGGGCCTCCTGGGCAAAGGTACTTCTCATCCAGTGAGAGCCAATACGATGTAGTGGTTAGAGTGTCGGACAAGGATCCGGGACACCCAGGTTCGAATCCCCGCTCTGTCATGGAACACTGCTGGGTGACCTTTGGCCAGTCACCCACTCTCGGCCTAACCTACCTCACAGAGTTGTTCAGAGGATAAAACGGAGGACAGAGTGATGTAAGCTCCTCTGGGCCCCTGTTGGGAAGACAGGCGGGATAGAAATGAAGTAAATAATTTCCAGTCCTACAATATGTCTCAGTGTGGCTTGTCCTCCGTTTGTGAGGAGAGTTGGCACGGCAGCTGGCTTTATCAAGGCCTCACGATGATGTCTGTGCCATGCGTCATCCAGAACGACAACATAGTGCTACCACACAGTTGTAGCGTCCCGCGTTGGAACTTAGCAACTAGCAGAGGTCATTTCGGGGGGGGACCCAGTTCCCCCGGGTGAGGTGCAGGGGGCGGGGCACATGACGAAGCCCCACCCCCTGCTTCCGGCCGCCCCACTTCCAGCCGTCATTCAGCCAGGAGGAGGCAGGAGAAGAGGGAGGGTAAGTTGCTTCCTCCCCGCCTCTCCCCACCCCTGCCTGCCTGGGGCCAGGGAGGGCCTTGGCGGGGCTTCCTCGCACTCCCGCTGGCCTTGCAGGTCCACCGCCGGGCCCCTGATGTCAGGGGGTGTGGCATATGCTAATGAGTTATGCTAATGAGTTCCCCTAGCTCTTTTTCTACGAAACGACCCCTGGCAACTAGTATTGACGGGCGTTACCTTGGATTCATAAAATATGAACTCTTAACCATGCAGGCACACGGGTGGATGATGCCAAAGCTTTAATAACAGATAGCGGTCTGAAAATCCTGGCCTGTGACGACTTGGATGAAGCTGCTAAAATGGTGAGCTCAAAAGTTCTTGGGGGGGGGGGGAATCCTTTGCCACAATTTCCTTTGGAGGGGGGGGGGGGGGTGTTAGCGTGCTTCAATGAGTCATTGCTCGCTTGTTTAAACACAGCGGCTCAGATCCAGTTAACAGAGCAGAGAAGAGCTCATGGGAGACCTGCCTGTCCCTCTTCTCCTCTCTTTCTGTTCTTCTCTGGGCCTTCAAAATGTTGGAGAACCTTCAGGAACCGTGTTTAAAGTGGGGTCGCAGTGGGAGAGGGAAATAAGCCCCTCCCCTCCACAAGCTGTTGCTCCACTTGTGGGGGGGGGGGGAGAAGGAATTTTCCATCCCTTTTCGCAAAAGGAATTGCACAGGGAAGGGAAAAGAGAAGAAGAATAGGCTAAGAAACCCATCTCTTGTGGAGTAACTGCCCAGTGCTGCAAGTCGAGTGGCTTTTCTGCTGATTTAATTGTCTGACTTGGCCGTTGAGTCCTAAAGTGCAATTTTCCTGACGGCTGAATCTCAGAGATGCTCATTGAACCCTAGTTAAACAGGAGCTGCGGTGGCTCAAGTGGTTAAGACGCTGAACTGCAGGCTGTGGAAGGTTGGTAGTTCAGCAGTTCGAGACCCAAGTGTGCCGCATGACAGAGTGAGCTCCCATCTCTAGTTCCAGCTCCTGCCAACCTACCGTGTTTTCCCGAAAATAAGACACTGTCTTATATTTATTTTTTCTCAAGAAGACACACTAGGGCTTATACCACAAATGCATAGAAATCCTGCTAGGGCTTATTTTTGGGGTAGGTCTTATTTTCGGGGAAACAGGGTAGCAGTTCGAAAGCAAGAAATTGCAAGTAGATAAATAGGTACCACTTCGGTGGGAAGGTAACAGCGTTCCATGCACCTTGGTGTTTAGTCATGCCGGCCACATGACCACGGAAATGTCTTCGGACAGCGCTGGCTCTTCGGCTTTGAAACGGAGATGAGCACCACACTCCTAGAGTCGGACTCGACTGGCTTTCGAGCAAGGGAACCTTTACCTTTAAACAGCAGTGAAAAAGCTCTTGCTCAGGTTGAGGCTAAGCAGACATCTTTTGGGCCGGGGATCTCCAGAAGATGTTGATCCATAGAGCGTAAAGCTCTTTGAGGGACGTAGTGGAAGAGACGGTCCTGCAGATTTATTTATTTATTTATTTCATTGTATTTATACCCCGCCCTCCCCACGAACAGGCTATGTTAGATATGTTAGTCCCAGACCGCATAGGGCTCTGAAGGTTATAAAACTCCACAAAGGAATCCAGAATATCTTTAGGATTATTAACCATTTCCCCCTTTGAATTTTTAACAGCCATGATCAATTTCCTTTGCTGGCGTCTCTTGATTTTGTTGCTACTTAATGTCTTTCAGGAACCCTGAAATATAGTAATTTACAGTGAAATGTTTTATTGCTCCAGTCCCAACTGATATTGCTGGTTGCAGAATGGCAGCCGATGTCTGCAAAGTTCAGTTGACATTGCTGACTCTGGAATATCTGGCCAAGGTGGCCAAATGCCTACTGCCAGCTCCTGGAATGACCATATATAACTTAACATCAAATAAAGCTCCAAAGTGTTCCAGTTCTTAAGCTATTCTTATCATTTAAGTACACTATTCAAAACAGTTAGTACACAGGCAGGTTAAGAATTTGAAAGAAACTTTACAATCCCAGAATAGACATCACAATTCCAAAGTCGAGAAAAGACTTCACAACTCCAAACCGGACTGAAAAACACATGGAGGTCCATGGAGCCTACTGTTGGTTTTGAATATGTTCTTTGTTTAAACTATGTTTAATTGTTCTGAGCAATCTGTTGGATCAGTGGCTATACACCCTATTGGGTTGTAACCACTAACCCTTCTTTGTATTTCAGTGAACGTAATATATAGTTTTGAACATAGTTGTGAATTGTAGATGGTCTTCCCTTGGTGGATGTTTTTTGTGGCTATACTTTTACACTTGTGGCTATACTTTTACACTCTGATAAGAACTGTTATTGAAAAAGAGCAGTTTCTGTCAGAGTTCTCTCAGCCCCACCTACCTCACAGGGTGTCTGTTGTGGGGAGGGGAAGGGAAAGGAGTTTGTAAGCCGCTCTGAGACACCTCTGGGTAGTGAAGAAATCCAATCGCTTCTTATTCTTCTAAGGGTTCCCTGCTGTCTTTGGCATAAACGTGTTACGGCAAACTCGCTCAATTGCCTGGGGGCTTATTACTAATTGCCAGGTGGTCTACTCACAGCACATGATGGTAGTTCCTACAGCTGGATAAATGAACAAAGAATCCCCGTTGATAGACTCACATGCTTTTTTGGATGATCCCTGTATGGGTGAGGATGTTCCTGATACTTACTTGACTGTAGTAATGTGAAGTTACTTCTGCTTGTGTTTTGTCTTCTAGGTTGTGAAGCTCTCTGAAATAGTGACCTTAGCAAAACAAGCTCAGGTGGATGTTAAGTTCCAGTTGCCCATCTGATGGAGCAGACCGAGGCTCTCCCAATACTGTTCTGTTCTCGTTCCACTCCACCTCCCCTTTATATATGTGTGTCTGTGCAGAGGTTTTAATCCCTTGATATTTACTGTTAATATTCAGAACGTTTTACCATTCATATGAAACCATTGTATCGGTAAGATCTGCTCTTAAAGGCCTGCCTCTCCAGCTCACGGCTACGGAAACAGTTACTCTCAATAACGCTTGTTCATTGTCCAAAGGGAGCTTGATGCTGAAAATGTATTTCTCCCAAATAAAAAAAAAAATCTGAAGCCCACAAGGATTTTTTGTATTTGTCCCAATAATGACTCCACTTGCTAGCGCATCTGTGTGGAAGGCCCACAGTGTGGCGCTCACGAGCTATTTGAAAACCGTTGAGGAACCGTAGAGAAATACTACTGATTGGTAACAGAGGAATGTATCGAGATGACATTGTATATTGAAAAAAAATATATTTATATTCTGCAGTTCAATGAAGTTGAGCATATCACTCACTATTTATGAACAATGTACTTCTTCGCCCCGTGGGGATGGAGCAGAGACTGCGTTGTCCAACCAGAAGGGCCTCCTCGGGAGTAGCTTTTCCAGGGGACGGGAGGAAGTGGCGAAACTCCATTCTGTGAGCCGGAGCCGCGCTCTCTGCCCTTCGCATCCGCCCCAAACACGTTGGAAGCGAAACATGATTTGAGTAGTTGTAATTTAAATCACTACGAAACAATGTACTGTAGTACTTTAAAAGTCTTCTTAATTTCTGCTACATTTAAAAAGTACTATGTTAGTTTTGTACATGAACAAAATAAAGCTTATTTCTTTAGTGCTGGAGCAGACGTACTAAAACTCTTCTTAAAGCAGTTAATAAAATGACCTTAAAAGAAATCAGCCCTGTTTCTCTTTATTTTCATCAGTCTGGTTTTTCAAATAAAATGTAAGTTAAGCAGTGCTGGGCAGGTTGTAAGAATGAACGGACTTAATACAGTATGTTTAATACAGTAATCTTAGTGTTTATTTAGAGCACGGGTCTAAAGGCCCAGGGGTCAGAACCAACCTATCCAGGGCTCTGAACCGCCCGCAAGCAACTGGTATGGATGGAAATGTAAGGTACTCCCCCTTTTATAGTATCCCTTGGGGAAAAAACCTAATCTTACATATGATTAAATACATTTATTGGGGCTTTTGTGGGTTCCCCAGAAAATCAGTTGCTTTCACTGCTAGGAATCAATTGCTTTTGTTTGTATTTTGAGTAAAAAAATAACGTAAATTGGGTTTGCCTGCATCATTTATAAAGTTTATATCTGTAGTACCTGGTGTTAGATTTCATGGCACACATGGCCCGACAACGTGACATTTATGTCAGATCCGGCCCTCGTAGCAAATGAGTTCGACACCTCTGATTTAGAGCGTACAGGGCGGATTGCATCCATTCCCAGTAATGGCTTTATCACAGGAAAGCAGTTCCTCTGTATAAATAGACTGCTGTCCGGTACAGCAAAAGAGGCATGGATATTATCCTGGTCCGAAAACCAAGTGCTAGATGAATCCTGTGGGTTGGAGCCCACCAATCCATTCCACTAACGGTGGCATGTCTGGAAGTGCCACAATCGAGTCCAGGAGCACCTTTTAGAGACCAGCATGATTTTCAGGGTTTAGCTTTTGAGAGTCAAAGCTCCCCTCCTCAGATTTCTGGAAGAGGGTCCCAACCAGGGCTATTTTTGGGCAGGGACGCACAGGAACGGAGTTCCGGCTGGCTCCCGAGTTGGCCACGCCCAGCAGGAACTCATTAGCATAATAGGCCACACCCAACAGCAGAAACTCATTAGGATTGGCTACATTAGGGGGGTGTGGCCTAACATGCAAAGAAGTTCCTGCTACAAAAAAAGCTCTGGGTTTTGACAACAAACAAGGTAGCAAAAGGTGGGTGTGGCTGGATGACCACACTTCTGGTAACATGGGGGTGTGGCCTGATATGCTAATGAGCTGTGCTGTCGGGGTGTGTGGCATAATATGCTAATGGGTTTCTGCTGTTGGGTGTGGCCTGTTATGCTAATGAGTTCCTGCTGGGCTTTTTCTACCAAAAGAGCCCTGGCCCCAACCAATGTTCCCTCTAAGTCAGTGGTGTCGAACTCATTTGTTACAAGGGACGGATCTGACATAAATGCCACTTTGTCAGGCCGGGCCGTGTGTGCCATAAAACGTAATGCTTGGTACCGGAGATAGAAACTGTATAAAGGACATCAGCTGGTAAGCTCTGAGTTGGTGCATCCTAACTGGGGGGGGGGTGCAGAGGAAAACCCACCTAGGCAGACTGGAGAGGCAGCAGTACAGTGCTGGGCAGATGCTCCCACGATGCTTGGCTGCTGCAGACGAGGTGGTTCTGCTGTGCTGAAGCCACAATGGAAGGGCTCCACCCACTTTCCCCAGCATTCCTTGCATCAGTCGCTCACGGGCCGCATAAGAGCCCTAGTCCGGCCCCCGGGCCTTATGTTTGACACCTCTGCTCTAAGCTGTGCACATGAGCAACTGCTCCTTAACACAGGAAGCCTCGCTCATCAACAGTCGTAAGCCATGCCGGGTCTTCCACTGCTCGTTGCCTATTTCAGGCATGTCCAACTTCGAACAGGTAGTGATCTTTTTTTCCCGGCCAAAAGTGCCGGTGATCTACCACCATGAAAATAAAGTTTCAAATTAGATTTTAACCCACTAAAGTTGGGTTCCACCACCCTGCCCCCCCATTTATAATCCACCTGTCATTTACTGGTAAGCAAAATAAGTAAAAACAAAACAGCGAGACGAAGATCCAGAAAGAACTGCGAACATTTTTTATTTTTTATTGAGACCAAGTGGGGCTGGTGATCTACCTCTGACCAATGCTCCCTCTAAGCTGTGGAGTCTTGTGAGCAAAGATTCTACTTTGTGAGCTACCAGCATTAAAGTGGTGAGCGAGCGATTTGGCTGCTGCCTAAATGAGTTTGCTCTGGAGCCCTCCTTCCTGAGCGAAGACAAAAATGTGTGAGCCGGAGGCTAAAAAATTGTGAGCTAGCTCACACTAACTCAGCTTAGAGGGAACACTGCCTCTGACCCCTCCGCGATCTACTGGTAGATCACGATCTACCTGTTGGACATACCTGACCTATTTTAAAGTTACAGGAAATAAGACTCAATGAACACTGTGATGTGATAGCGAAGACATTTAGTAAATCTTTGCATGTTAAACACTGTATTACGTTATAGATAGACAAATCTTTATAATATTACAAGGGAAAGTCCATCCATCTCAATGAGCACACGGATATAGGCTCATTTTTATCCCAATCTTCCTCAGGAGTGATCCTATTATCTTTAGAGGTGTCAGTCTCTTGATACAGCTCAGTGTTATGTTGGGAGCAAGCCAGACCTTAACTTCTTCTGAAAGACTGGGATGAAATGAACGTATATCCAGGTGCTCATTCAGATGGGTGGACTTTTCCTTGTAATATTATAAAGATCTGTTTTATCTATAACGTAATACAGTGTTTTCCTGCTAACCTAGCAGTTCGAAAGCAAGAAATTGCAAGTAGATAAATAGGTACCACTCATCAACAGTCGTAAGCTGTTGGGAGGTAACAGCGTTCCATGCGCCTTGGTGTTTAGTCATGCCGGCCACATGACCACAGAAACGTCTTCGGACAGTGCTGGCTCTTCGGCTTGGAACCGGAGATGAGCACCGCAACCCTAGAGTCGGACTCGACTGGCTTTCGAGCAAGGGAACCTTTACCTTTACCTTTTTAATATAATGTTTAACATGCAAAGATTCACTAAATGTCATAGCCATCCCCCCACAGTGTTTGTTTGCTTCTATCTCCTGTAAGGGTAATTGTGATCCTTCATGTGTGTGTGTTTTTTTTTCATTTGAAGGTTACAGCAGTTGTATTCTGCTCAGTATGTGAAGTCCTCCACTCAGTAGGGGGGAAAATTAGAGGGAACATTGGGACCAATGCTCCCTCTAAGCTGTGGAGTCTTGTGAGCAAATGTTCTACTTGGTGAGCTACTGGCATGAAATGTCTGAGCGAGCGATTTGGCTACTGCATAAATTAGTTTGCTCTGGAGTCGTCCTTCCTGAGCTGAGACAAAAAATGTGAGCCGGAGGCTAAAAAACTGAGCTAGCTCACACTGACTCAGCTTAGAGGGAACACTGATTGGGACTCCCAACTTTAGGTCACAAAGGCTTTTGCTGTATATGCAACAGTCTGTCCTATTCAAAGGTGTAAAGAATGGCTATTAGACATGTAGATACAGGGGTCATTTCCTGCAGGAGCACACAGGAGCGGAGCTCTGGCAGTAAAGAGCCCAGGGGGCGGGCACATGCAACAAGCCCCGCCCCCTGCTCCCAGCAGCCCTAGGCCATGAGGAGCATGAAGCAGCCAGGTAAGTTGCAGTGGGCGCTGCCCTCTGACACACATCTGGTGATATCAGGGGGTGTGGCATATGCAAATAAGTTATGCTAATGAGTTATGCTAATGAGCTCCTCCACCTCTTTTTCTACGAAATGACCCCTGTGTAGATATAAATTATTCGGGGTGAGGGTGAGAATGACTTTGCCCCCACTGAACAGAAGACACCTTCCAGGTAAGTCCAGCATTTCATTCTCGGCACATCTGGGATGGTCTTCCGCTAAGCGTCCTGGATACACATACACGAAACTTTTCATGATTCGTGGCTGCATATCTGTATCGTTCTTCCTCTTCGATGGCAGATGTGTTTGCAGATGTGTTTGCAGCGAACACTCAGTGTGGAAATGCCCTTTTCAAGGAGTGAAGTGACATTTTTTCAGTTTATACCAACAGCTGCTGTTTTGAACAAGGATAAGTGTATAATTTAGGGCTGACAATTTCAGGTTGGGAAACGGCTGGAGATTTGGGAGTGGAGAGACCTCTGTGGGGTATGATGCCTCCAAAGCAGATATTTTCTCTAGGGGAACTGATCTCTTGTCATTTTGAGTGGCATTACAGGAGGAGCTCCGAGCTATACCTGTAATGTATAGTAGTTGTGTAGTTTAGTAGTAGTTTAGTAGTTGTGACGTTAATGTCGCCTGAAGATACCCGCTGAAGTCGAAAAGCCCACGTTTTCCACCACTACCTGAATGTTTCTGATTGGAATAGCTTTTAACGATTGGGATTTAAAACATGTCTTTGTAGCTAAACTGGGATTTTAAGCCTTTGAGGCTTTATTTGGGATGTTGGGGAAAGAAGTTGTATAGTGTATAAAGGTAATTGGGTTAGGGTTGCTGCCAATTGCGTATGCGTGCTTTTAAGTGCTTGTAACTTTTTGTAAGCCGTTTTAGGAGCATTTCAGGCTGAATAAGGGATTGGATTTATACCCCGCCCTTCACTCAGAGTCTCAGAGCGGCTTACAAACTCCTTTCTCTTCCCCTCCCCACAACAGACACCCTGTGAGGTAGGTGGGGCTGAGAGCTCTGAGAGAACTGTTCTTTCAGGAACAGCTGTGCCAGAACTATGCTTTGCCCAAGGTCATCCAGCAGCTGCAAGTGGAGGAGTTAGGAATCAAACCCACTTCTCCCAGATTAGAGTCCGCGCACTTAACCACTGCACCAGAGTGGCTCTTATTGTATGGGATAAAAATATGTATGGGATAAAAATATTGCTAAAGAACTACGTTGTGAGAACTTTCTGCTGATTTCCCATGGCCAGGTGGGAAGCCTGTTCCCATTGGCCGATCCCAGATTGGTGCATGACACTGTCTCTTCTCACAGCCCTGCCTGGAATAAAATGCCAAAGCCAGACTTTTCCTCCTCCTCTTATTATTTTATTTATTAAATTTGTTAATTGCCCTATGCCAGCTTCTGCCAGGCTCTGGGCGATGTATATTGGGGCATAGTGCCATAAAAACATATAAAACATTAAAATTCCACTTAGCGATTTAATAAAACTAAAGACCCAGATAGAGTCCATGATGATGGCGTCCTGCAAATGTCTACCCCCAACTCTTCTCTGTGTGTCCAAAGTGTCCTCAAGTCCCAGCCGACGTAGGGTTTTCAAGGCAAGAGACTAATGGCAGTGGTTTGCCCCTTGCTTGCCTCTGTCTAGCAACCCTGGGCTTCCTGGATGGCCTCCCATCCAAATACTAACTTTTAGGGAAGATAAATCTTCCTCCTATATGAGAGATAGCAACCCCCCCCCCCCGAATTAATATTTTTCCCTTGTGCAACTTGATTTTAGTAGGTATCTGACTCCCAGATGGCACATTGTAGGAGTCTGTTTTATGGTAATAAAATACATATAGCCAGGGGTCATTTCCTGCAGGAGCGCACAGGAGCGGAGCTCCGGCAGTAAAGAGCCCAGGGGGTGGGCACATGCAACAAGCCCCACCCCCTGCTCCCAGCAGCCCTCAGTCAGAGCAAGAAGCAGCCAGGTAAGTTGCAGAGCTCCCCCCGGCTTCCCGGTCCAAAACAATCCAGTGGCACCTTTAAGACCACATTTTATTCAGGTACAAGCTCTCCCTCCTCTGCGAGGACAGATCTGCACCCCCCCCCAATAGCTAGCAATCCAAAATAGTCCAGTGGAGCCTGAGCAGTGGGTGTTGCCTTCTGACACACTTCCAGTGATGTCAGGGGGTGTGTCATATGCAAATAAGTTATGCTAATGAGCTCCGGCACCTCTTTTTCTACAAAATGACCCCTGCATATATCTTAGGTAAAGGTAAAGGTTCCCTTGCTCGAAAGCCAGTCGAATCCGACTCTAGGGTTGTGGTGCTCATCTCCGTTTCAAAGCCGAAGAGCCAGCGCTGTCTGAAGACGTTTCCGTGGTCATGTGGCCGGCATGACTAAACACCAAGGCGCACGGAACGCTGTTACCTTCCCACCGAAGTGGAACCTGTTTATCTACTTACAATTTCTTGCTTTCGAACTGCTCGGTTGGCAGGAGCTGGGGCCAGAGACGGGAGCTCACTCTGTCACGCAGCACTCGGGTCTCGAACTGCTGACCTTCCGGCCTGCAGTTCAGTGTCTTAACCACTTGAGCCACCGCAGCCTTTCTTATATATATATCTTACTGGATTCAAATATTTGAGAGCGGTGTTAAGGCTGGAAACCTGAGGATATAGCATGTGCCTGAAGGTTTTGTGTATTAATCCAGCTTGGAGGATCCAGCTGTTCAGCTGGCTCCTTACCAGGTGACATTTCGGAAAGAGCATAGATCTTACCCCCCCCCCCATTACCTGAGAAAGGAACCGACTCAGATGCTCGGATTCTAATTGGCCTCCAGGGCAGAGCCCTGCACTGATCCACCAGCTGCCGGAGCTGGAGGAGTGCCCCCACCCTTGAGGAATGACGGAACCTGGCATCTAGTATGGCAAGGCACAAAGCAGAGAGTCAGCGAACAGGCGATTCAGGAGGGAGAAGTGCCAATCAGCTGGCATTTGCCAGAGGTGTCTGAATTAAGGACTATAATGAGAATGCCCTTCTCTGAGCTGGCAGTAATTGAATATTTTATAAATGTAATGTAAGGAATTACGGTATTTACTCAAATGGAGGATTAGGCTTCCCCTCCACTGATATGCCATAAAAGAGAAAGGTCGTACATTTGCATACAAGTCGTACATTTGCATACAAGTTACTGCAGCGCTGGCTCTTTGGCTTGGAAACGGAGATGAGCACCACCCCCTAGAGTCGGATTCAACTGGCTTTCAAGCAAGGAAAACCTTTACCTTTTTTACCATAATGTCCAATAATACATTTTTGTCTGTAGCTGTCTTCCTTTTGAGTATACATGGTATGATAAAATGTGGCTTGCATTTATGGACTTGTTTGTGCCTTGTTTTGTATATGACATTAAGATAGTATTTATTATTCTGATTAGATAATTTAGGGCTGCGGTGGCTCAGTGGTTAAGACGCTGAACTGCAGACCAGAAGGTCGGTAGTTCAGCAGTTTGAGACTCTAGTGCTGCATGACAGAGTGAGCTCCCGTCTCTGGTCCCAGCTCCTTCCAACCTAGCAGTTCGAAAGCAAGAAATTGCAAGTAGAAAGGTAGCAGCGTTCTGTGTGCCTTGGTGTCTAGTCATGCCGGCCACATGGCCATGGAAACGTCTTCGGACAGCGCTGGCTCCTCGGCTTGGAAATGGAGATGAGCACCTCATCCCTAGAGCTGGATTCGACTTGCTTTCGAGCAAGGGAAACCTTTACTTTTACCTTTTTAATAATAATTTAACATCACACATTTCATTCTTTAACCCCCCCAAAAAAATTTATTTCTTTATAATCTTAGACAATATTGTAACAATTATTGAGACTTCATATACAAGCTTTATATAGCTTGTGCTGGTGGCTTTTGCTTCTGACTTGTACAAGTTGTACATTTGCATGCAAGTTGTACGTTTGCATTACCATAATGTCCAATAATACATTTTTGTGTGTGCAGCTGTCTTCCTTTTGAGTAAATATGGTATGATGAAATGTGGCTTGCATGCACTTCAAAGCAAGCAATCAGAATAATACCTTTGCTGGCTTAAACTAGTTGCCTAGTCCCCAGAAAGGGAAGGCTTTGGAGGAGAGGGCAGGTAGTTGGGAGGGGTAGGTACTAGGAATGGAGATGGGATGTGAGAGGAAGGTAGATGAGATAAATTACATGAGGTCTCATTCAATCAAAAGGCTGGCTATTAACCTTTAAATACTGGCTCAAAATTCATTTTGGAGCCTCTCCAGACTCTCTGATTTCACACTTAAAAAATGATATACACAGTCCCACCTGGTTTCTAAAAATAGAAGAAAAAATTAATCAAATAGGCTTTTCAACCAATTATTTTCTCCAAATGAAACCTTGATTTTTCAGTCTATCAGACAAAGACTATTTGACTTAGAATTTCATAACTTTCATCCTGTACACCCGCATATTTATTCACAGGCTCAACTTAACCTCTCAATCGAACATAGCCAAATGGCCCATTATTTACACAATCTCAGTCTTCCCTCCCATCGTAGAGCCTTTATGCTGCTGGTTTGGCTGAACGTCTTTCCCTCAAACATGTTGATTTAACAACATCCCCCTTCAAGAAAGACTCTGCAAATGTTCCAGTATGGCCCCATATTCAACGGCACACATAATCACCAGTGTTCCCTCTAAGCTGAGTTAGTGTGAGCTAGCTCAGTTTTTTTAGCCTCTGGCTCACACATTTTTGTCTTCGCTCAGGAAGGAGGGCTCCAGAGCAAACTTAGTTATACAGTAGCCAGTTCCTCGCTCACAGCTTTAATGCCAGTAGCTCACAAAATAGAATTTTTGCTCACAAGACTCCATAGCTTAGAGGGAGCATTGATCATCACGTACGAAATTTTTACCCCTTCAGCCACGCTTATTTTCTAATAAATCTAGAACTGTTCAACATTTCCTTAATGATGCTAATACTGAAGCCACAATTATGGTTGCAAAATTCTTAGCAGAATCAGTTGCACTTAGATGCAGATATTTTACATAATATATACACTTTTATTGTCTAAATTTATCTGTTGGAACCAATGTTCCCTCTAAGCTGTGGAGTCTTGTGAGCAGAAATTCTACTTTGTGAGCTACCGGCATTAAAGCTGTGAGCAAGTGACTTGGCTACTGCATAAATTAGCTGGCTCTGGAGCCATCCCTTCCTGAGCTAAGGCACAAATGTGTGAGCTGGAAGCTAAAAAACTATGAGCTAGCTCACACTAACTCAGCTTAGAGGGAACACTGGTTGGAACTAAATGTATCATTTCTGTATTACTATGCCATTAAAGGTGTCTGAATCTGAATTCCATGAGGTAGGGAGGGGTGAGGCAGGAAGGGTGAAAAGGTAAGTGAAATGGGATGGATGAGGTAAAAAGGGGAGGGGGAGATGAGGTAATTGTATGGGGAGGAAGGTGAGTAAAATGAGGGGAGGGAGATAGTTGGGGGAAGCAGGTAACTGGATAAAGTATAGTGAGGGATGTTGGATGACAGAAGAAGGCGGTAGAGGAGACTAGGCCAGTGAGATAAGTATGTGATTCTACGCAGAGGTGCTTGGCTTCACTGGGCCTAGACTACTCTACATAGGATTGCGCTGTTGGCGAGGAAGGTAGGTAGATGAGTGATGTGCATAGACGAGATAAATCAGAATGTGAGGGAGATAGGAACGGGCACTTAACGGAATACAGAGGAGAGTAAGGAAGATTACAGATAAGTGTAGAGATGGAATTGATAGGGTAGGTGAGTGAGGCGAAGTAGGGTAAGGAGGTAGGTGAGGTGGGGAGCTGAGCGATTAGTAAATCTGGTGAGTGAGGTGAGGCAGAGAGGTAAGTATGAGTTAAATGAGGTGGCTATGTGAGGTAAATGTAGTGAGAAGTGGATAATTACAGTTGGATACTTGAGTCAGGTATGTAAGAAGGCAGGTGGGTAATAAGCGAATTGAAGGAAGGAGGAAGAAGAAGAAGAGGAGGAGGAGGAGGAGGAGGAGGAGGAAGAGATTGGATTTATACCCCGCCCTTCACTCAGAGTCTCAGACCACCTAACAAACTCCTTTCCCTTCCCCTCCCCACAACAGACACCCCGGGAGGCAGGTGGGGCCAAGAGAGCTCTTGCCAGAACTGTCCTTGAGAGAACAGCTCTGACAGAACTATGGTTTGTCCAAGGTCATCCAGCAGTTGCAAGTCGAGGAGTGGGGAATCAAACCCAGTTCTCCCAGATTAGAGTCTGTGCACTTAACTAAACTGGCTCCCTAGTTGGCTAGGGAGGTGAGAGGACTGAGACGGATTTACGGATTTATGGATCAGTGGATCCATCGAATGGGTTAAGTAGGGAGATGAGATGAGAGAGAATTAGGTTAGATGAGTGAGGTAGGCAGGCAGTGTGAAGAGGTAAGTATGTAGGGCAGGTGGGTGAATGAGTGACAGGCTAATGAAGTAGGTAGGTATGTGAATGAGCTGGGTAGTTAAATGAGGTGAGATGACTCAGTAGTTCTGCTGAGAAGTTTGGTGGTTCTTTCCAAACCTTGATTGACCTCTGGAACGTACAAATGACCCAGGCAGTTGAGATAATTGCTTCTTCCTCCTCAACTTCTTTTTTATTAAAGTGTTTTTCAGTTCTAAAAGGAATAAAATATTCACTTTTTAACTAATATTGCAGTATTTCAGGCCATGGAAAATGTCCTGCATTTGCAACAGGATA